>NW_017189516.1:22167588-22402191 GCF_001704415.2 Capra hircus
GGGCCTTAGAAAGCATCACTATGAACAAAGCTAGTGAGGTGATGGAATTCCAGTTGAGCTTTTCAAATCCTTAAAGATATGCTGTGAAAGTGTGCACTCAATATCAGCAAATTTGGAAAACTCAGCATGGCCACAGGACTGGAAAAGGTCAGTTTTCATTCCATCCCAAGAAAAGCAATGCCAAAGAATGCTCAAACTACCACACAATTGCACTCATCTCACATAGCTAGAAAGTAATGCTCAAAATTTCCCCAAGGCAGCTTAGACATACATGAACCGTGAACTTCCTATTTCAAGCTGTTTTAAAAAGGCAGAGAACCAGAGATCAAATTGCCAACATCTGCGTGGATCATTGGAAAAAGCAAGAAATCCAGAAAAACATCTATTTTAGCTTATTGACTATGCCAAAGCTTTGACTGTGTGTGGATCACAAAAAACGTGGAAAATTTGTGAAAGAAATGGGAATACCAGACCACCTGACCTGCCTCTTGAGAAACCTTATGCAGGTCAGGAAGAACGTTAGAACTGGCAGTGGCACAACAGACTGGTTCCAAATAGGAAAAGGAGTACGTCAATGCTGTATTGTCTCCATGTTTATTTAACTTATATGGATACATCTGAGAAAGCTGGCTGGAGAACACAAGCTGGAATCAAGATTGCGGGAGAAATATCAATAACCTCAGATATGCAGATGACACCACCTTTGGCAGAAAGTGAAGAAACTAAGAGCCTCTTGATGAAATGGAAAGAGAAGAGTGAAAAAGTGGCTTAAAGTCAACATTCAGAAAATCGAGTATGTGGTGTCATCACTTCATGGGAAATAGATGGGGAAACAGTAAACAGTGGCAGACTTCATTTTTTTGGGGCTCCAAAATCACTGAGATGGTGACTGCAGCATGAAATTAAAAGACGGTTACTCCTTGGAGAACAAGTTATGATCGAAACTAGACAATATATATAAAGGCAGAGACATTACTTTACCAACAGTCCATCTAGTCAAGGCTATGTTTTTCCAGTGGTCATGTATGGATTGAGAGTTGATTAAAGAAGAACTGAGCCTAAAATTGATGCTTTTGAACTGTGGGGAGAAGACTCTTGAGAGTCCTGGACTGCAAGGAGATCCAACCAGTCCATATCTATAGGAATTGCAGTCCCTGGATATTCTTGGAAGAATATGCTATAAGACTGAAGCCTCCAGTCTATTAATGAACACTCGATTGCTGAAGATTGTCTCATGTGAAAAGAACTCTGATGCTGGGAGACGAATTGCAGAGAGTGAGAAGGGGACACCAGAGGTTTTTTATTTGAGGACTGGTTATGGCATCACGGACTCAATATAGTGATCTGAGATGAGCTACTTTGGGTGCGTGATGGACGATGGAGGCCTGAGTTGCTGAGCTCTATGGGGTGGCAAGAGTCGGAACACTGACTGAGTGCGACATGAGCATGAACTGAACTGAACACCATGACCAAAGTGGTCTATAACCCAAGTCGATGCAAGGAATTACTTCAACTATTTCATAATCAATCATCTGTCGGACTACACAAAGATTAACCAAGATGAAAATAAAAACGCCAACAGGAATTATCTCAATGAGACAGAAAGAAAGCCTTTGACAAATATTCAATACACCATTTATGATATAAAAAAAAATTCCAGAAAAAGGATAAGAAGGAAACATAATTCCAACATAATAAAAGCCATATATGATAAATCAAGCAACATCTATCCTAAAGGTGAAATATTGAAAGCATTTCCCCTAAAGTCAGGAACAAGACAAGGGTGCCTCATCTCACCACTACTATTAACATAGTTTTGGAAATTTGCCACAGCAGTCAAAGCAGAAAAAGAAATAAAAGGAATCCAGGTGGAAAGAAGAAGTAAAACTCTCATTTTTCTATAATCTCTACATAGAAAACCTAAAAAGAACTCCACGAAAATTATAGAAGTAATAATCAAGATAGTAAATTTGTAGAGTATAAAATTAACACAGAAATCCTTGCATTCCTATACACTAACATGAGAAACAGAAAGAGAAATTAAGGAAACATCCATTCCTATATTCAAAAGAATAAAATACTTATTAAATATCTACTAAAGAAACAAACAGAATATAGATAGAAAACTATAAAACATGATGGAAGAAACAAAGAGGGACAAAAGATGGAGAAATTACCATGTTATGGATCAGGAAGACAATATAGTGAAATGAGTATACACCAAAACAATCTATAGATTCAATGAAATCCCTATCAAGCACCAATGGTATTTTTCAGAGACTAGAACAAATAATTCACAATTTGTAGAAATAAATAGAAAACCTGCAAATAGCCAAAGCAATCCTTAGAAAGAAGAATGGAACACGGAGGAATCAACCTTGCCTTGACTTAGACTAATACTACAAGCAAGTCATCACAGACAGCATGGTACTGCACAAAGACAGAAATATAGATCAATGAAAAAAATAGAAAGCCCAGAGATAAATCCACACACCTATGGCACCTTAATCTTGACAAAGGAGGCAAGAAATCATATGGAGAAAAAGATTCAAATCCATCTTGACTTCACATTCCAAGATGTCTGGCTCTAGATTAGTGATCACATCATCATGATTATCTGGGTATGAAAAGGCAAAATGATAGGATACCAAAAGAACTCCCCAGGTCATTAGGTACCCAATATGCTACTGGAGATCAGTGGAGAAATAACTCCAGAAAGAATGAAGGGATGGAGCCAAAGCAAAAACAATACCTAGCTGTGGATGTGACTGGTGATAGAAGCAAGATCCGATGCTGTAAAGAGCAATATTGCATAGGAACCTGGAATGTCAGGTCCATGAATCAATGCAAATTGGAAGTGGTCAAACAAGAGATGGCAAGGGTGAACGTCGACATTCTAGGAATCAGTGAACTAAAATGGACTGGAATGGGTGAATTTTAACTCAGATGACCATTACATCTATTACTGCGGGCAGGGATCCCCCAGAAGAAATGGAGTAGACATCATGGTCAACAAAAGAGTCCGAAATGCAGTACTTGGATGCAATCTCAAAAACGACAGAATGATCTCTGTTCGTCTCCAAGGCAAACCATTCAATATCACAGTTATCCAAGTCTATGCCCCAACCAGTAATGCTAACGAAACTGTAGTTGAATGGTTTTAATGAAGACCTACAAGACCTTTTAGAACTAACACCCCCAAAAGATGTCCTTTTTATTATAGGGGACTGGAATGCAAAAGTAGGAAGTCGAGAAACACCTGGGAGTAAAAGGCAAATTTGGCCTTAGAATATGGAATGAAGCAGGGCAAAGACTAATAGAGTTTTGCCAAGAAAATGGTCTGGTCATAGCAAACACCCTCTTCTAACAACACAAGAGAAGACTCTCCACAAGGACATCACCAGATGGTCAACACCGAAATCAGATTGATTATATTCTTTGCAGCCAAAGATGGAGAAGCTCTATGCAGTCAACAAAAACAAGACCGGGAGCTGACTGTTCCTCAGATCATGATCTCCTTATTGCCAAATTCAGGCTTAAATTGAAGAAAGTAGGGAAAACCGCTAGACCATCCATATATGACCTAAATAAAATCCCTTATGATTATACAGTGGAAGTGAGAAATAGATTTAAGGGTCTAGATCTGATAAATATTGTGCCTGATGAACGATGGAATGAGGTTTTTGACATTGTACAGGAGACAGGGATCAAGATCATCCCCATGGAAAGAAATGCAAAAAAGCAAAATGGCTGTCTGGGGAGACCTTACAAATAGCTGTGAAAAGAAGAGAAGCGAAAAGCAAAGGAGAAAAGGAAAGATATAAGCATCTGAATGCAGAGTTCCAAAGAATAGCAAGAAGAAATAAGAAAGCCTTCCTCAGTGATCAATGAAAAGAAATAGAGGAAAACAACAGAATGGGAAAGACTAGAGATCTCTTCAAGAAAATTAGAGATACCAAGGGAACATTTCATGCAAAGATGGGCTCAATAAAGGACACAAATGGTCTGGACCTAACAGAAGCAGAAGATATTAAGAAGAGTTGGCAAGAATACACGGAAGAACTCTATAAAGAAGATCTTCACGACCCAGATAATCATGATGATGTGATCACTAATCTAGCGCCAGACATCTTGGTGCACCAGACATCTTGGTCATGGTGTATGATCTTTTAAATATGTTGTTGGGTTCTGTTTGCTAGAATTTTGTTAAGGACTTTTGCATCTGTGTTCATCAGTGATATTGGCCTTTAGTTTTCTTTTTTTTAGTGGTATCTTTGTCTGGATTTGGTATTACGGTGATGGTGGCCTCATAGAATGAGTTTGGAAGTTTACCTTCTTCTGCAATTTTCTGGAAGAGTTTGAGTAGGATTGGAGTTAGCTCGTCTCTCAATTTTTGGTAGAATTCAGATGTGAAGTCGTCTGGTCCTGCCCTTTTGTTTCTTGGAAGATTTTATTATTATTATTAATTTATTTATTTATATTTACTTTACAATATTGTATTAGTTTTGCCATACTTCAACATGAATCCCACCACGGGTGTACATGTGTTCTAAATCTTGAACCCTCCCTCCTACCTCCCTCCCCATACCATCCCTCTGGGACATCCCAGTGCACCAGCTCCAAGCATCCTGTATCCTGCATCGAACTTAGGACTGGCAATGCGTTTCTTATATGATATTATATATGTTTCAGTGCCATTCTCCCAAATCATCCCACCCTGTCCCTCTCCCACAGAGTCCAAAAGACTGTTCTATACATCTGTGTCTCTTTTGCTGTATCACATACGGGATTATCGTTACCATCTTTCTAAATTCCATATATATGCATTAGTATACTGTATTGGTGTTTTTCTTTCTGACTTACTTCACTCAGTATAATCGGCTCCAGTTTCATCCACCTCATTAGAACTGATTCAAATGTATTCTTTTTAATGGCTGAGTAATACTCCATTGTGTATATGTACCATAGCTTTCTTGTCCATTCATCTGCTGAAGGACATCTAGGTTGCTTCCATGTCCTGGCTATTATAAACAGTGCTGTAATGAACATTGGGGTACATGTGTCTCTTTCAATTCTGGTTTCCTCGGTGTGTATGCCCAGCAGTGGGATTGCTGGGTCATAAGGCAGTTCTATTTCCAGTTTTTAAGGAATCTCCACACTGTTCTCCATAGTGGCTCTACTAGTTTGCATTCCCACCATCAGTGTAAGAGGGTTCCCTTTTCTCCACACCCTCTCCAGCATTTATTGCTTGTAGACTTTTGGATAGCAGCCATTCTGAGTGGCGTGAAATGGTACCTCATTGTGATTTTGATTTGCATTTCTCTGATAATGAGTGATGTTGAGCATCTTTTCATGTGTTTGTTAGCTGTCTGTTCTGATTTCCATGCTGTTAATGCGTCTGTTAAGATTTTCTATTTCTCCCTCGTTTAATTTTGGGAAGTTATACTTTTCTAAGAATTCATCCATTTCTTCCAAGTTGTCCATTTTACTGACATATAATTGCTGATAGTAGTCTCTTATGATCCTTTGTATTTCTGTGTTGTCGGTATTTCTCCATTTTCACTTCTAATTTTGTTGATTTGATTCTTCTCCCTTTGTTTCTTAATGAGTCTGGCTAATGGTTTGTCAATTTTATTTATCTCCTCAAACAACCAGCTTTTAGCTTTGTTGATTTTTTGCTATGGTCTCCTTTGTTTCTTTTTCATTTATTTCTGCCCTAATTTTTATGATTTTTTTCCTTCTACTAACCATGGGGTTCTTCATTTCTTCCTTTTCTAGTTGCTATAGGTGTAGAGTTAGCTTATTTACCTGATTTTTCTCTTGTTCCTTAAGGTAAGCTTGTATTGCTATAAACCTTACCCTTAGTCCTGCTTTTACTGAATCCCATAGATTTGGGGTTGGTGTGTTTTCATTTTCATTCGTTTTTATGAATATTTTGATTTCTTTTTTGGTTTCTTTTGTGATGTGCTGGTTATTCAGACGCGTGCTGTTTAGCCTCCATATGTTTGTATTTTTACTAGTTTTTTTTTTCACATAGTTGACATCTAATCTTACTGCATTGTAATCAGAAAATATGGTTGAAATGATTTCAATGTTTTTAATTTACCAAGGCTAGATTTATGGCCCAGGATGTGATCTATCCTGGAGAAGATTTCATGTGCACTTGAGAAAGAATGTGAAATTTATTGTTTTGGGGTGAAACATCCTATAGATATCAATTATGTCTAACTGGTCCATTGTATCAACTAAAGTTTGTGTTTCCTTGCTAATTTTCTGTTTAGTTGATCTATCCATACGTGCGAGTGAGGTATTAAAGTCTCCCACTATTATTGTGCTATTGGTCATTTTCCCATTCATATTTCTTAGCTTTTGCCTTACATGTTGCAGAGCTCCTATGTTGGGTGCATATATGTTTATAATTGTTATATCTTCTTCTTGGATTGATCCTTTGATCATTATGTAGTGTCCTTCTTTGGCTCTTTTCATGGCCTTTATTTCAAAGTCTATTTTATCTGAGTAGTGCTACTCCTGCTTTCTTTTGGTCTCTATTTGCATGAAATATCTTTTTGCAGCCCTTCACTTTCAGTCTGTATGTGTCCCTTGTTTTGAGGTGGGTCTCTTATAGACAGCATATATAGGGGTCTTGTTTTTTGTACCTTTTCAGCCAGTCTTTGTCTTTTGAATGGGGCATTCAACCCATTACACTTAAGGTAATTGGTAAGTATGATCCTGTTGCTATTTACTTTGTTATTTTGGGTTCATGTTTATAAACCTTTTCTGTTTTGCTTATCTAGAGAAAATACTTCAGCATTTGTTGAAGAGCTGGTTTGGTGGTGCTGAATTCTCTCAGCTCTTGCTTGTCTATAAAGCTTTTGATTTCTCCTTCAGATTTGAAAGAGATCCTTGCTAGGTACTGTAATCTGGGTTGTAGGTTTTTATCTTTCACCATTTTAAGTATGTCCTGCCATTCCCTTCTGGCTTGAAGAGTTTCTACTGAAAAATCAGCTGTTTTCCTTATGAGAATCCCTTTGTGTGTTATTTTTTGTTTTTGTTTTTGTTTTTTTTCCCCTTGGTGCTTTAATATTTCTTCTTTGTGTTTGACCTTTGTTAATTTGTATCTTGGGGTGTTTTTCCTTGGGTTTATCCTGTTTGGGACTCTCTGGGTATCTTGGACTTGGGTGGCTATTTCCTTCCCCATTTTAGGGAAGTTTTCCACTATTATCAACTCAAGTATTTTCTCATGGCCTTTCTTTTTGTCTTCTTCTTCTGGGACTCCTATGATTCGAATGTTGAGGCATTTGACATTGTCCTACAGACCTCTGAAGTTGTCCTCATTTCCTTTAATTATTTAATCCTCTCTGCTTCATATTTTTCCACCACTCTATCTTCCACCTCACTTATCCTATCTTCTGCCTCAGTTATTCTACTGTTTTTTCCCTCCAGAGTGTTTTTTATCTCAGTTATTTCATATTCATTATTGATTGACTCTTTTTATTTCTTCTTGGTCCTCGTTAAACGTTTCTTACATCTTCTCAGTCCTTGTCTCCAGACTATTTATCTGTAACTCCATTTTGTTTTCAAGATTTTGGATCATTTTTACTATCATTATTCTGAACTATTTTTTCTGGTAGAGTCCCTATTTCCTCCTCTTTTGTTTGGTTTGTTGGGAATTTATTATGTTTCTTTACCTGGTGAATATTTCTTTGCCTTTCCATCTTTTTTAGATTGCTCGGTTTGGGGTGGCCTTTCTGTAGGCTGGAAGTTTGTGGTTTCTCTTTATTGTGGAGGTTCCTCCATGTGGGTGAGGTTGGATGAGGGCTTGCCAAGATTTCCTGTTTAGGGAAGCTTGTGTAGGTGTTCTGGTGAGTGGAGCTGGATCTCTTCTCTCTGGAGTGCAATGAAGTGTCCAGTAATGGGTTTTGACATGTCTATAGGTTTGGTGTGACTTTTGGCCACTTGTATTTTAATGCTCAGGGTTATGTTCTTACATTATTGGAGAGTTAGCCTGGTATGTCTTGCTCTGAAACTTGTTGGCTCTTGGGTGAAGCTTGGTTTCACTCTTGGTATGGAGGCTTTTGCATGAGTTCTTGTCAATTCATGTTCCTTGGAGTCAGGAGTTTTCTGGTGTTCTCAAGTTTTGGATTTAAGCCTCTTGCTTCTGGCTTTCAGTCTTATTCTTACAGTAGCCTCAAGACTTCTCCATCCATATGGCACAGATGATAAAACATCTAGAGTAATGGTGAAAAGATTCTCCACAGTGAGGGACACCCAGCGAGGTTCGCAGAGTTACATGGAGAAGAGAAGAGGGAGGAGAGAGATAGAGGTGACCAGGAGGAGAAGAGGGGGTATCAAAAAGGGAGAGAGCAATCTAGCCAGTAATCAATTCCCTATGTGCTCTCTGCAATCTGTAATACTCAGAGAGTTTCACGGAGTTACATAGGGAAGAGAAGAGGGAGGAAGGAGATAGAGGTGACCAGGAGGAGAAAAGGGGAAGGCAAAAGGAGAGAGAAAGATCTAGCCAGTAATCAGTTCTCTAAGTGTTCTCTGCAGCCTGGAACACCCAAAGAGATTTACCGAGTTGGGTAGACAAGAGAAGGGGGAGGGAGAAGATAGAGGTGCCCTGGGGGAGAAAAAGGAGAGTCAAAGTGGGGTGAGAACAATCAAGCCAATAATCACACTCCTAAGTAAAAATGGGTACTGAAGATTGGATTCTTAAAGGTACAAAATTGATAACAAATAATAAAATGCAAAGATTAAAATTTTACAGTAGAGGTTAGTCTCTCAAAAATGCAATATTAAAAAACAAGACAAAATCACAAAATAATAAAAAATATATATTTATTAAATTTCCTTTAAAAATAAGGTCCTTTTTTGCAAGGTAATAGGTTATAAAATTGAAAATTAAAGGAGTAATAATTAAAAAAATTTTTTAAAGTTAATAATCAAATATATCTAGGAATTTCTCTGGAACTGTTGAGGGCAGTGTGGGGTCAGTTCAGTTTCAGATAGTTCCTTGTTCCAGCTTATATTTCTTCTGTAGTCTATAGGCCCTTTCCAATATAGTCAGTGCTAACTACAGGGTTTTAATCTGTTGCACCTTTCACTTACAGAGCATTTCCCTCTTCTTTGTTTGTTTTGGCTTCCTCTGTTTGCAAGTCTTTTCAGTGTCTAATTTCTGCCCTGACACAAGGGGGCAAAGGTGGTCACTTATTTAGGCTCACTTGTTCATTTGTGCTGTGGGGAGGGACGAACACTGCAAACAAATATCACTGGTGTTTGTGGCGAGTGCTCACAGTGTCTGGGCCACACTGGTTTTGCCTTCTCTCTCAGCATGTGTGGTTTCCCAGTCTACAGTGCTCTGGCTCCAGGTTGCTCTGCTGGGGAACTCTCCTAAGCAGGTCCTCAGTTTTGTGCACTTCCCAGGTCTAAGCCAGTCAGGTTCAGGTTCTTGGGTACTCCACAAATGCACAGACTTGGTTGGGCCTACGTTGTGTGCCCTTCCCAGGCCTGAGCAGCTCAGGTGACGAGGTGCTTGGTGAGTGCACTCTCCCCAGGTGAGCAGTGTGTCTTATCACCTCCCCAGTCCCAGCCCCTTGGTTTCCTGGGTGCACAGTGGGAAGAACATCTCAGCTGTGCCCTGTGTCTCCTCTGGGGAGCTGATCTCTGATTGCAAACCTCCTGGTGGATGTCAACCATCCAGGATCCCAGGAAGACTTGGTTAGCAACTAGAAGCCTGCTTGCAGTTTGGTGGAGGTTGCCATCTCTGGGGCTGAGATTGCCCCATGCCTTCCAGCTCTGGATGTTGCCCACCTGGCTCTCTGCCTCCTGTAGGGGGAGGGGCTGACCTGCAGCTGGCTAGCTCTCCTCTGGTATTCCCTTGGTCCTTTGTTCTGTGAGTGGGCCAGGTTGTGCCTTATAGCTTTTCATGGGAAAGTTCTCTCTCTCTGTCATTTTTTTCCGCTCTCTGGCTATCCCACAGTTTGGGTTGCTATCTCACGTTAGCTCCCTCAGATTGTCCTCAGGGCATTCAGGCCTGGTCCTTGCCCTAAGCATGCAGCCCATGCCTCCCTGTTCAGCACCCACTCGGTGCTGGTGGACATGAGCGTCTGGGCTACTTCTCTGCTTGGAATTGTGGTTAGGTGCATAATCTGTGGATTTTTTTTTCCCCTCCTGGTTATGTTGCCCTCTGAGATTCCAAAACTCCCCATAGACCCTCTGGTGAGGGGGTTTCCTGGTGTTTGGAAACTTCTCCTACTTCATGTGTCCCCACCCCCACCCATCCCAAGATGGGTCTCCATCCCTAACTCTTTTGTCTCTCTTTTTATCTTTTATACTTTATCCTACCTCCTTTTGAAGAAAATGGGCTGCCTTTCTGGGTGCCTGGTGTCCTCCACCAGCATTCAGAAGTTGTTTTGTGAAATTTGCTCAGCGTTCAAATGATCTTTCGATGAATTTGTTGGGGAGAAAGTGGTCTCCCCATCCTATTCCTCTGCCATCTTAGGACTGCCTCCCCTTGGCCCCTTTAGAATTTGGTAAATTGTGTGTTTTTTATTGAGCTATAGAAGATCATTATATATTTTGGAGATTAACCCTTCATCAGATACATGGTTTGAAAATACTTGCTTCCCTGGTGGCAACAGATGGTAAAGACTCTGCCTGCAATGCAGACCTCTGTTTGATCCCTCAGCAGGGAAGATCCCCTGGATAAGGGAATGGAAACCCACTCCAGAATTCTTGCATGGGGAATTCCATGGACAGAGGAGCCTAGCGGGCTACAATCTATGGTATTGCCAAGAGTCAGACATGACTGTTAGTCACTCAGTCCAAAGGTTGCTTTTTTTAGTGTTGATTGTTTACTTTCCTGTGCATAATATTTTTAGCTTGATGTAATCTCTCTTGTCTTTTTTTTGTTGTTGTTGTCACCTGTGATTTTTGTATTATGTCCCCAAAAGTTATTGCCAAGACCAATGTCATGTAGCATCTCCTCTATGATTTTTGTGAGTTTATTTTTTAAGTGGAGGAAAATTGCTTTATAATTTTGCATTCATTTCTGCTGAACAAGAGTGCAAATCAGCCATAATTATTCATATAACCTCTCCATCTTGCACCTCTCTCTCTCCCCCATATCCCCCTCTAAGGTATCACAGAGTGCTAGGCTGGGCTTACTGTGTTATATGGAAACTTCTCAACAGATATATTTTACACATGTTACTGTATATTGTCACTGCTACTTTCTCCTTTTTTCCCACACTCTCTTTCCCCCATGGTATCCACAAGTCCATTCTCTACATCTGCACCTCCATGACTTCCCTGGAAATACATTCATCAATATCATTTTCACAGTATCTATATATATGCAATCTTTGTTTTTCTGACTTACTTCATCCTATATTATAAGGTCTAGGTTCATCCACCTTACTGGAACTGATGTAAATTCACTCTTTTTATGGCTGAGTAATATTCCATTGATTTTATGTACCACATTTTCTTTTTTTTTAATTTAAATTTGTTTAATTGGAGGCTAATTACTTTACAATATTGTATTGGTTTTTCCATACATCAACATGAATCTGCCACGGGTGGATACGTGTTCCCCATCCTGAACCCCCCTTCCACCCTCCCTCCCCATACCATCCCTCTGGGTCATCACAGTGCACCAGCCCCCAGCATCCTGTATCCTGCATCGAACCTGGACTGGCAATTAGTTTCTTATATGATATTATACATGTTTCAATGCCATTCTCTCAAATCATCCCACCCTCTCCCTCTCCCACAGAGTCTAAAAGATTGTTCTATACATCTGTGTTTTCTTTATCCATTCATCTGTAGATGAACATCTAGGTTGCTTCCATGCCCTGGCTATTGTAAATAGTACCACAATGAACATTAGGGTACATGCTTTTTTTTTTGTTTGTTTGTTTGTTTTTTAGAAATGAGACTTTCTCAAGGTATAAGCTTAGTAATGGGATTGCTGGGTCATGTGGTAGATTTGGGCTTCAGTTTTTTTAAGGAATTAGCATAATGTTCCCCATAAAGGCTGTATCAGTTTCCATTCCCACAAGCAGTGTTGGAGGGTTCTCTTTTCTCCACATCCTCTCCAGCGTTTATTGTTTATAGATGTTTCAATGATGGCCATTCTGATTGGTGTGAGGTGATACCTCATTGTACTTTTTTTTCTATTTCTCTAATAATTAGTGATGTTGAGCATCTTTTAATGTGTTTATTGGCAATCTGTATGTCTTTGGAGTAACGTCTGTTTAGGTCTTCTGCTCATTTGTTTGTTTGGGCTGTTTCTTTTTCTTATATTGAGCTGCATGAGCTGCTTATATATCTTGGTGATTATTCCTGTGTCAATTGTTTTCTTTGCAATTATTTACTACCATTCTGAGTGTTGTCTTTTCATCTTGCTTATTGTTTCATTTGCTGGGCAAAATGTTTTAAATTTTATTATATCCCACTTGTTTATTTTTGCTTTTATTTCCACTACGCTAGGAGATGGGTCAAAGATTTGCTGTGATTTATGTAAAAAAGTGTACTGCCTTTGTTTTCCTCTAAGAGTTTTGTAGTTTCTGGCCTCACAGTTAAGTCTTTAATCCATTTTGAGTTTATTTTTATGTATGATATTAGCACATGTTCTGATTTCATTCTTTTACATGTAGCTGTCTGGTTTTCTCAGCACCACTGAAGAGACTGTCTTTACTCAATTGTATATTCTTGCCTCCTTTGTCAAAGATAGGATGCCCATAGATGTGTAGGTTTATCTCTGGGCTTTGTATCTTGTTCCATTGATCTGTATTTCTGTTTCTGTGCCAGTACCATACTATCTTTATTCCTGTGACTTTGTAGTAGAGTCTAACATCATGAAGGTTGATTCCTCCAAGTCCATTTTTTCTTTTTCAAGATTGCTTTGACTATTCAGAGTCTTTTTTGTTTTCATACGAATTGTGAATTTTTTTCTTCTAATTCTGTGAAAAATACCATTGGTAGTACGATATTGCTTGGAATCTGTAGATTGCTTTTTAAGGATATTGTATTTAAGGATATTGTACAGTGCTTTTAAAGGATATTGATTCTTCCAATGCAAGAATATGGTATATATCTCTGTGTTTCTTTTATTTCTTTCATCATTGTCTTAGAGACTCTCCAAAAAAGTCTTTTGTCTCTTTGGGTAGGTATATTCCTTAGCATTTTGTTCTTTTTGTTGCAAAGGTGAATGGGATTTTTTCCTTAATTTCTTTTCTGATTTTTTATTGTTAGTATATAGGAATACAAGTAATTTATGTGTATTAGTTTTGTGTCCTGCCAACTTTACTGTTTTCATTGATTAGATCTAGAAAATTCCTGGTGGCCTCTTTAGGGTATTGTGTGTATTATCATGTCACCTGCAAACAGTGAGAGTTTTACATCTTTTTTTCCCCCAATCTGTGTTCCTTTTATTTCCCTCAATTTCCCTGGCTAGGACTTCCAAAACTATGTTGAATAATAATGCCAAGTGTGGGCACACTTGTGTTGTTCCTGATCTTAGAGGGAATGCTTTGTTTTTCACCATTGAGAATAGCTTGCTGTTGGTTTGTTGTATATAGCCTTTTTTATGTTGAGGTATGTCCTTCTCCCTGGAGAAGGGAATGACACCCACTCCAAAATTCTTGCCTGGAAAATCCCATGGACAGAGGAGCCTGGCAGGCTACAGTGCAAGAGTTGCAAAGAGTTGGACACGACTGAGTATGCATACAGGTTCCTTCTATGCCTAATTTCATGAGAGTATTTATCATACATGGGTGCTGGATTTTCTCTAAAGCTTTCTGTGCATCTACTGAGATGATCATATGGTTTTATCTTTCAGTTTGTTAATATGGTATGTCACATTGGTTGACTTGCATAAATTGAAGAATCCTTGGATCCCTAAGATACACGCTTGATTATGATATGTGATCTTTTTAATGTGTTGTTGAATTTTTTCTGTTAGAATTTGTTGAGGATTTTTGGATCCTCAGTAGTGATGTTCTATCAGTGATGTTGGCCTGCAATTTTCTTTTTTTTGTGGTAGCTTTGTCTTGTATACCACAAAAAGGAAAATCGCAGGCCAATATCACTGATAGAACATCACTATTGAGGATCCAAAAATTCTCAACAACTTTGTTGGAGAAGGAAATGGCAACCCACTCCAGTATTTTGACTGGAGAATCCCATGGACAGAGGAGCCTGGCGGGCTACAGTCCATGGGGTCGCAGAGTCAGACACAACTGAGTGACTTCATTCACTCACTCAATCAATGGTGACTTTGTAGAATGGCTTTAGAAGTTTTCCTTTTTCAGTTTTCAAGATGAATTTGAGTAGTATAAGTGTTAATTTTTCTCTAAACTATTGGTAGAATTTTCTGCGATGCCATCTTGCCCTGGTCTTTTGTTTGTTGCAGGACTTTGATTATAGTTTTCATTTCCATGCTTCTGTTTGGTCTGTTCATATTTTCTATTTCTTCCTGGTTCAGTCTTTGTTGTGGTGATTTAATCACCAGCTTGTGTCCAACACTTGAAATGCCATGTACTGTAACCTGCCAGGCTCCTCTGTCCATGCAATTTGCTGGGCAAGAATACTGGAGTAGGTTGCCATTCCCTTCTCCAGGGGAATTTTCAAGACTCAGGAATCGAATCTGTGCCTCCTGCATTATAGTCGAATTCTTTACTGTTTCAGTTCAGTCACTCAGTTGTGTTCGACTCTTTGTGAACTCATGAACCGCAGCACGCCAGGCCTCCCTGTCCATCACCAACTCACGGAGTCCACCAAAACCCATGTCCATTGAGTCGATGATGCCATCCAGCCATCTTATTCTCTGTCATCCCCTTCTCCTGCCCTCAATGGTTCCCAGCATCAGGGTCTTTTCAAATTAGTCAGCTCTTCGCATCAGGTGGCCAAAGAATTGGAGTTTCAGCTTCAACATCAGTCCTACCAATAAACACCCAGGACTGATCTCCTTTCAGATGGACTGGTTGGATCTCCTTGCAGTCCAAGGGACTCTCAAGAGTATTCTCCAACACCACAGTTCAAAAGCATCCATTCTTAGGCACTCAGCTTTATAGTCCATATCTCACACCTGTACATGACCACTGGAAAAACCATAGCCTTGACTAGACGGACCTTTGTTGACAGAGTAATGTCTCTGCTTTTTAATATGCTGTCTAGGTTGGTCAAAGCTTTCCTTCCAAGGAGTAAGTGTCTTTTAATTTCATGGCCGTAATCACCATCTGCAGTGATTTTGGAGCCCCCCAAAATAATGTCAGCCACTGTTGGCACTGTTTCTCAATCTATTTCCCATGAAGTGATGGGACCAGATGCCATGATATTAGTTTTCTGAATGTTGAGCTTTAAGTCAAGTTTTTCACTCTCCTCTTTCACTTTCATCAAGAGGCTCTTTAGTTCTTCTTCACTTTCTGCCATAAGGATGGTGTCATTCACATATCTGAGGTTATTGATAGTTCTCCCAGCAATCTTGATTCCAGCTCATGCTTCTTCCAGCCCAACATTTCTCATGATGTACTCTGCATATAAGTTCAATAAGCAGGGTGACAATATACAGCCTTGACGTACTCCTTTCCCAATTTGGAGCCAGTCTGTTGTCCCACGTCC
This sequence comes from Capra hircus, assembly GCF_001704415.2. Lineage (NCBI taxonomy): Eukaryota > Metazoa > Chordata > Mammalia > Artiodactyla > Bovidae > Capra > Capra hircus. The sequence continues at coordinate 22,183,213 of NW_017189516.1, forward strand.
AGTTCTAAGTGTTACTTCCTGACCTGCATACAGATTTCTCAAGAGGCAGGTCAGGTGGTCTGGTATTCCCATCTCTCTCAGAATTTTCGACAGTTTATTGTGATCCACACAGTCAAAGGCTTTGGCATAGTCAATAAAGCAGAAATAGATGTTTTTCTAGAACTCTCTTGCTTTTTCCATGATCCAGCGGATGTTGGCAATTTGATCTCTGGTTCCTCTGCCTTTTCTAAAACCAGCTTGAACATCTGGAAATTCACAGTTCATGTATTGCTGAAGCCTGGCTTGGAGAATTTTGAGCATTACTTTACTATGAGATGAGTGCAATTGTGTGGTAGTTTGAGCATTCTTTGGCACTGCCTTTCTTTGGGATTGGAATGAAAACAGATCTTTTCCAGTCCTGTGGTCACTGCTGAGTTTTCCAGATTTCCTGGCATATTGAGTGCAGCACTTTCACAGCATTATCTTTCAGGACTTGAAATAGCTCAACTGCAATTCCATCACCTCCACTAGCTTTGTTCATAGTGATGCTTCCTAAGGCTTTACTGTTTAGCCCCTAGGTAAGCCCCCCAAATCATCGTTTTCTAAGAATTTATAAATTTTTTTCATGTTGTCCATTTTGTAGGCATATAGTTGTTTGTCATAGTCTTTTATGATCCTTTGTATTTCTCCTTTTTGATTTCCAGTTTTATTGATTTGAGTCTTCTCTCCTTTATCTTGACAAGTCTGGCTGATGGTTTGTCAATTTTATCTTCTCAAGAATTAGCTTTTAGTTTTATTCATCTTTGCTATCATCATGCTCATTTCTTTTTAGTTTATTTCTGCTCTGATATTCATGATTTCTTTCCTTCTAAATTTGGGGGTTTGTGTTCTTTTTTTTTTTAAGTTGCTTTAGGTGTAAGTTTAGGTTGTTTATTTGATGTTTACTGTTGGTTCTTGAAGTAGGTGTGTATTTCCATAAACTTCCCTCTTAGCACTGCTTTTACTGCAACCCATCATTTTTGAATTCCTGTGTTTTCATTGTCATTTGTTTCTAGGTACTGTTTGGTTTCCTCTTTGATTTCTTCAGTGATCTGTTATTCAGAAGTGCATTGTTTAGCATACATGTGTTTGCATTTTTTTTTTACACTTCTTTTACTTTAGTTGATATCTAATCTTACAGTTATGGTCAGAAAAGATGCTTGAAATAAATTCAATTTTATTATTATTTTAAAATTTTATTTATTTTAAAGTGGAAGGTAATTGCTTTACAATATTGTATTGGTTTCTGCCATACATCAACATGATCAGCCATTAGCATACATATATCCCCTCCCTCTTAAATCTCCCCTCCACCTCCCATGTTATTTCACCCCTCTAGGTCATTACAGAGCCCCAATATGACTTCTCTGAGTCATACATCAAATTCTCATTGGCTATGTATTTTATGTATGGTATTGTATATATTTACATGCTACTCTCTCCATTTATCCCACCCTCTCCTTCCTCCCCACCCCGTGTCTATAAGTCTGTTTTCTACGTGTGCATCTCCATTGCTGCTCTACAAGTAGGTTCATCCATACCATCTTTCTAGATTCCTTATGTATGCAATAATATTACAGAATTTGTGTTTTTCTTTCTGACTGACTTCACCCTGTATAATAGGTTCTGGGATCAGCCATCTCATTAGAACTGACTCAAATGTGTTCCTTTTTATGGCTAGTATCCCATGCATAAATGTACCACAGCTTCTTTATCCATTCATCTATCGATGGACGTCTATTTTACTTCCATGTCATAGCTATTGTAAAGAGTGATGCAGTGAACATTGGGGTACAAGTGTCTTTTTCAATTATTTCATCAGGGTTTATGCCTAGTAGTGGGATTACTGGGTCATATGGTAGTTTTATTCCTAGTTTTTAAAGGAATCTCCATACTGTCTTCCATAGTGGCTGTACCAATTTACATTCCCACCAACAGTGCAAGAGGATTCCCTTTCCTTCACACCCTCTCCAGCATTTAGTTTGTAGATTTTTTTTGACAATGGCCATTGTTTCTGGGGGAGGTGATATTTCATTGTAACTTTGATTTACATTTCTGTAATAATGTATGGTGTTGAGCATCTTTTCATGTGTTTATTAGTCATCTCTATGTTTCCTTTAGAGAAATGTCTGTTAAGGTATTTTGCCCACTTTTTTATTGGGTTGTTTGTTTTTCTGGTATGGAGTTGAATGAGCTGCATGGTATATTTTGGAAATTAATCCTATGTCAGTTTTCCCATTTGCCATTATTTTCTCCCATTTTGAAGATTTTCTTTTCACTTCATTTATAGTTTCTTTTGCTGTGCAAAAACTTTTAAGTTTAATTAGGTCCCACTTGTTTATATTTTTGTTTGTTTGTTTTGTTTTTATTTCCATTACTCTGGGAGGTGAGCTATAGAGCATCTTACTGTGATTATGTTATGATTTGTGTTTTCCTCTGACAGTTTTATACTTCCTGGTCTTACATTTAGGGCTTTAATCCATTTTGAATTTATTTGTGTATATCATGTTAAGATGTGTTCTAATTTCATTATTTTACATGTAGCTGTCCAGTTTTTCCATCATCAATTATTGAAAAGACTGTCTTTCCCCACTGTATATTCTTGCCTCCTTTGTCAAAGATAAGAGGCCTGTAGGCATGTGAGTTTATCTCTAGGCATTATACCTTGTTCCGATGATCTATATTTCTATTTTTTGCACCAGTACCATACTGTCTTGATGACTATAGCTTTGTAGTTCAGTCTGAGGTCAGACGATTTATTTCTCCAGCTCCTTTCTTCTTTCTCAAGAGTGCTTTGGCTATTTGGGATCTTTTGTATTTCCATATGAATTGAAAATGTTTTTTGTTCTATTCCTGTGAAAAATGCCATTGATAATTTGACAGGGATTGCATTGAGTCTGTAAATTGCAATTGGCAGTATAGTCATTTTCACAATATTGTTTCTTCCAACCCAGGAATATTAACTATCTCTCCATCTGTTTATGTTGTCTTTGATTTCTTTCATCAGCATCTTATAGTTTTCTTTTCCTTTTTTTATAGTTTTCTGTATAAAGTTCTTTTGTCTCCTTTTGCTTAGTCCCTAAGTCATGTATGACTCTGTGTGACCCCATGGACTGTAGCTCACCAGGCTCCTCTGTCCATGGGGATTTTCCAGGCAAGAATATTGGAGTAGGTTGCCATGCCCTCCTCCAGGGGATCTTCCCAACCCAGGGACTGAATCCTGATCTCAGACATTGTGGGTGGGATTCTTAACTGTCTGAGCCACAAGGGAAAGCCCTTGTCTCCTTAGGTAGGTTTATTCTTAGATATTTTATTCTTTATGTTGCAATGGTAAATAGGATTGACTCCTTAATTTCTCTTTCTGATTTTTCATTGATAGTGTATAAGAATGAAAGTGTTCTGTGTATTGATTTTGTAACCTGTGACTTTATGAAATCCACTGATTAGCTGAATTTACTAGTAATTCACTATAATTTTGTGATAATGTCTTTAGGGTTTTTTTTTTTTTTGTTTATGATAGTATCATGGTGTTTGTAAACAGTGATGGTTTTACTTCTTTTCCAATCTGGATTTCTTTTCTTTTTCTTCTCTGATTGCCATAGCTAGGACTTCCAAAACTATGTTGAATGACAGTGATGAGAGTGGACACCCTTGTCTTCTTCCTGATCTCTGAGAGAATAGTTTCAGTTTTTTGCCATTGAATAATGCTTGCTATGGGTTTGTTGTATATGGCATTTATTATGTTGAGGTAGGTTCCTTCTATGCCCATTTTTTCAAGAGTTTTTATTATAAATGCCTGCTTAATTTTGTCAAAAGCCTCTTCTGTATCTGTTGAGATTATCATATGGATTTTATGTTTCAGTTTGTTAATATGGTATATCACCTTGATTGATTTGCTATATTGAAGAAATTGGGATACACCCCACTCGATCATGGTGTATGATCCTTTTAATGTATTGTTGAATGTCATTTGCTAGAATTTTGTTGAGAATTTTTGCATCTGGGTTCATCAGAGATATCTGCCTGTGATTTTCTTTTTTTGTAATGTCTTTGTCTGATTTTGTTATCAGGGTAATTTTGCATCATAGAATGGCTTTGAGTGTGTTCCTTCCTCTGGAATTTTTTGAAAGAGTTTCAGAAGGATAGGCATTAACTCCTCTCTAAATGTTTGATAGAATTTATCTGTGAAGCCGTTTGGCCCTGGGATTTTTTTTTTTTTTTTTTTGTGGGAGATTTTTGATCACAGTTTTGATTTTAATGCTTCTAATTGGCTTGTACATAATTTCTACTTCTTCTTGTTTCAGTCTTGGAAGGTTGAACTTTTCTAAGAATTGATTCATTGCTTAATGTTGTCCCTTTTACTAGCCTATAGTTGCTTCTAGCATTCTCTTATGATCCTTTTTATTTCTGTGTTGTCTGTTGTAACCTCTCCTTTTTCATTTCTAATTTTGTTGTTTTGATTCTTCCTCCTTGTTTTCTTGATGAGTCTGGCTAATGGTTTGACTTTTTGTTTTTTTTTTTTTCATCTTCTCAAAGAACCAGCTTTTAGTTTTTATTAATCTTTACTATTGTTTCCTTCAGTTGTTTTTCATTTATTTCTGCCCTGATCTTTATGATTTCTTTCCTTCTACTAACTTTGGGGGATTTTGTCCTTCTTTTTCCAGTTGTTTTAAAGTTGTTAAAGTTAGGTTGTCTATTTGGTGTTTTCCTGTTTCTTGAGATAGGATTATATTGATATAATCTTCCCTCTTAGAATTACTTTTGCTGCATTCCATAGGTCCTCACTTTTTGTTGTTATTTGTTTCTAGGAATTCTTTAATTTCTCTTTTTATTACTTCAGTAACCTGTTTGTTGTTTTGGATATTGTTTAATATCCATGTGTCTGTGTTTTTTACTTGAGAAAGTAGTGTATTCTGCATTTGGATGGAATGTTCTAAAGATATCAATTAGGTTCATCTGTTCTAATATGTCATTTAAAGCTTGTCTTTCCTTATTATCCTCAGTTCTTTTCATTCTTTTCCCTTTATTCTTCTTTTCAGCAATAATTCCCACCCTTCTATCTTCCAGCTCACTTTTCCATTCATATACCTCAGTTATTCTGATATTTATCCCTTCTAGAAACCTGAATGTTTTTACTTTTAGTAATTGTGTTGTTTGTCTCTGTTTGCTTATACTTTGTGTCTTCAAGTCCTTATTAAATTTGTATTTTATTCTTGAATTTTCTCAATTTTATTCTGGGTTTTGATAATCTTTACCATCATTACCCTGAATTCTTTTTCAGGTAATTTGTTATTTCCTCTTCATTTATTTCATCTTATGAGTTTGTACTTTCTTCCTTCATTTGAATAATATTTCTGTCTTTTCATTTTTTCTAACTTACTGTACTTGATGTCTCTATTTCTTAGGATTTAGGGTTGTAATCCTTATTCCTTTAGTTTTCTGCTCTTGGTGGGTAAGATTGGTCTAGTGGTTTGCATAGGCTTTGATTGGGAGTGACTTGTGCCTGCATTCTAGTGGGAGAAGGTCAGTTTTTTTTCCCCTCTCTGATGGGCAGGGCTATGTGAGGTGGTATATTTTGGTGTGTCTGTAAGAATCCTGTCTGCTGATGATTGTTGTTGCTTTTTATCTTGCTTGCTATCTGGATGACACATCCTGTATTGTGTGCTTCTGGCAATTGATGATGCTGGGTCTTATGTACAGGTGGAGACCTTCATGGAAGCACTCACTAATTAATACTCCCTGGGGTTAGGAGTTCTCTGGTAGTCTAGGGTCCTGGGTTCTGTGCCCCCACTCCAAAAGATCAGGCCGGATTGCTGGCTGGAGAACTGAGATTTCACATGTCATTTTTCATGACAATAAAGGGGATTAAGAGCTTCTTAGATGACCGTAGTGGTAAAGAATTGGCCTGGCAATGCAGGAGATGTAGGACACGTGGATTCATTTCCTGAGTCTGGAAGATCCCCTGGAAGAGGTCATGGCAACCCACTCCAGTAGACTTGTCTGGAGAATCCCATGGACAGGGGAACCTGGCAGGCCACAGTCCATAGGGTCACAAAGAGTCGAACAAGAATGAAGCAACTTAGCACACATGCATGCATGCACAGAGGGGATTAAAGCAAACACACAAGAGCAAATAAACAACACATTAAAACAAAAGACAAACCCAGACTAATGGTAAATACAAAATCAGACAAATAATAACTAAAACAATGGAACATACACACACACTCACACACACTCACACATACACAAAACCAGAACAGTCCAAAGAAAAGAAAGTAAAAGAGAGTGACCTGGTGAGCAAATGATACCAAAAATATTGTCCAAATAGAGACAAAAGTTACTAAAACACAAACGAGAAAACAAAATCAAAACAGAGCACCAACTGGGGAATAAAGCAAAGAAAACAAAACAAACTAAGAAACATGGTGAAGAAAAGAAAGAAAAGGAAGAAGAGAAACTAGAAAATATATAGAAAAGCAAAATTAAATACAAGTATATAAAATATTTATATATGTTAAAAGAATAGCTACAGCAGGCACAGAACAATAAGAAAAACAAATAAACAAAACAAGCAAAAAATTAAAAAAAACGTATAAAAAGTTTAAAAAATACCCAACTGAACTGCAAAAGGCCAAGGTAGAGGTAGGAATATATAAAGGAAATAAAAAGTGTGGTTAAAAAATTTTTCTCTAAAGCTTAGATAGTGTTAATAATAATAGTAAAATCAATAACCTCAGCAACTGAAGGGGAAACACAGAATAGAAAGATCCAGAACCAACTATAGAACAAATAAAAATATAATAATAATAATAATAATAACTTTTTTTCCTCAGATCTCAGCTGTAAGTGTCCTTTCCCTCACTGAGTCACAGCCCATTTACCCCTCCCTAGGATGCCCTCCAATACTCAGCTGGTCTCTGGACTTGTTTTCGGGATAGCTCAGACTCTAATCTGGTCCTACTCCTGTACGTTCTTGTCTCTAAAGTCCATAGCTGCCAGAGCTAGTGTGTTTTCTTTTATGGGAACTCTCACTGTCTTTTTACATATTCCATAGACACAGAGTCTGCCTAGTTAATCATGTGGACTTAATCTGCAGCTTGTACAGCTGGTGGGAAGGCTTTTAATCCTCCTTACCCATATAGCTCTTGGGGTTCATCTGTGTTTTTTCCCCACTTCTACATGTGGGTCATCCACAGGAGTTTGCTTCTGAGGCTTCCCTGGAGGATTTGGGCCTGCCCTTGTGAGGACCAGGTGTGGAGGTGGCACAGCTGCTTGGGTCACAAGAACACAGGCAGTGCCAGGTATGCAGGGGAGCCTGCAGCCAGGGAAGCAGGAGATATAATGCTGTTAGCATTTTTGCCTTAGTCTCTGGCAGCTCTGCCCTAGTGAGGATCAAGCGTGGAGGTGTTGCAGCTGCTTAGGTCACAGGGACCCTAACAATGTCAAGTATGCAGGGAAGCCAGCAGCCTTTGGCACAGGAGATATGGCACTATTAGGGCTTTTTCTAGTGTCTAGCAGCCCTGACCCAGTGAGAATTAAACAAGTAGGTGGTGCAGCTGCTTGGATCACAGGGGCCCTGGTGGTGCCAAGTCTGTATGGACACTGGCCATCTCAGCCACAGGAGCTGTAGCAGTATTATTCTTTATCTAGCCTCTGGATGACATCAAAGGGCCTCTTTGACTGGTTCTTCTCTGTTACTTGGTGTGTAAAGCTCTTAAAAGGCCCCCCTGGCTGTGGTCCTTCTCTATTGCTCAGCATGTCAGGCACTTAAATGTCCACCCTCTCTGGGGTCTTTATTGATCAACTGCTGGTGATTGTGTGTGGGGAGAGAGAGGTTACAGTGATGGCTCCACTCTCTGCATATGACTCAGCATTATCTCCTTGCCTCCCTGGCCTCTACTTCCCTCCAAAAGCATTTCCCACCAGGATCTTCTCCATCACATCCCCTCAGGCTCTCTCCCTGTAGTCAGTATCAGACCTTGCCCTGGGATTGCTGTCCAAACTCTACACTCCAGTTCCCAGCCACTGCATGTTCTAGGGGACTTGCGTCCCTGTCCAGGGTACATAGGGCTGTGGCAAAGTTTATCTGTGTGGTTCTCATTCCATTCAGACTGTCACAGATCAGCCGATGCACTCTCCAACAGCTTCAAATGCTTCTCCACTGTTCCAAACAATTGCCTTGATGTGGGCATCTGACTCGTGCCTCAGTTCCCCAAACTCCCATGTGCAGGTCCAGTCTTGCTCACTGTCCTCTTTTTCCTTTCATTTCTTCATCCTACCGGGTTTTCCATGGATTAATATATTCCGTTCTGGTGGTCAGAGACTCCTGCCCACTCTCAGCTAGTGTTATGTGAGATCTTCTGTGTCTGAAGGTGTATTCCTGATGCATCTTTGAAGAGAGATGGACTCAACAGCCATGTACTCCTCTGCCATCTTGTCTTCTCTGAATTCAATATTTTAAAATTTACCAAAGCTTAATTTGTGATCCATAATGTTATATATCCTAGAGAATGTTCTAAGTGTACTTGAGAAAAATGTGAAATCTATTTTTTTTTCTATGAAATGTCCAGTTCAGTTCAGTTCAGTCACTCAGTTGTGTCTGACTCTTTGTGTCCCCATGAATTGCAGCACTCCAGGCCTCCCTGTCCATCACCAACTCCTGGAGTTTATTCAGATTCATGTCCATCGAGTCAGTGATGCTATCCAGCCATCTCATCCTCTGTCGTCCCCTTCTCCTCCTGCCCCCAATCCTTAAATATCAATTAGGTCCATCTGGTCTGCTGTCTCATTTAAAACTTCTGTTTCCTTGTTAATTTTTTGTCTGGATGATCTGTCCATTGGTGTGAGTGGGGTACTATTATTGCATTATGGTTGATTTCCCATTTATTTTTTCATTTTATTTATTTATTTTTTATTTTTACTTTATTTTACTTTACAATACTGTATTGGTTTTGCCATACATTGACACGAATCCACCATGGGGGTATACAAGCTCCCAATCCTGAATCCCCCTCCCACCTCCCACCCCACATCATCTCTCTGGATCATCCCCATGCACCAGCCCCAAGAATCCTGTATCCTGTATCGAACGTAGACTGGCACTTCGTTTCTTACATGATAGTAAACATGTTTCAATGCCATTCGCCCAAATCATCCCACCCTCTCCCTCTCCCTCAGAGTCCAAAAGTCCGTTATATACATCTGTGTCTCTTTTGCTGTCTCGCATACAGGGTCATCATTACCATCTTTCTAAATTCCGTATATATGTGTCAGTATACTGTATTAGTGTTTTTCTTTCTGGCTTACTTCACTCTGTATAATCAGCTCCAGTTCCATCCATCTCATTAGAACTGATTCAAATGTATTCTTTTTAATGGCTGAGTAATACTCCATTGTGTATATGTACCACAGCTTTCTTATCCATTCATCTGCTGATGGACATCTATGGTGCTTCCATGTCCTGGCTATTATAAACAGTGCTGCAATGAACATTGGGGTACATGTGTTTCTTTCAATTCTGGTTTCCTCGGTGTGTATCTCCAGCAGTGGGATTGCTGGGTCATAAGGCAGCTCTATTTGCAATTTTTTAAGGAATCTCCACACTGTTCTCCATAGTGGCTGTACTAGTTTGCATTTCCACCAACAGTGTAAGAGGATTCCCTTTTCTCCACATCCTCTCCAGCATTTATTGCTTGTAGACTTTTGGATCGCAGCCATTCTGACTGGTGTGAAATGGTACCTCATTGTGGTTTTGATTTACCTTTCTCTGATAATGAGTGATGTTGAACATCTTTTCATGTGTTTGTTAGCCATCTGTATGTCTTCTTTGGAGAAATGCCTATTTAGTTCTTTGGCCCATTTTTCGATTGGGTCGTTTATTTTTCTGGAGTTGAGCTGCATAAGTTGCTTGTATATTTTTGAGATTAGTTGTTTGTCAGTTGCTTCATTTGCTATTGTTTTCTCCAATTCTGAAGGCTGTCTTTTCACCTTACTTATAGTTTCCTTTGTTGTGCAGAAGCTTTGAATTTTAATTAGATCCCATTTGTTTATTTTTGCTTTTATTTCCAATATTCTGGGAGGTTGGTCATAGAGAATCCTGCTGTGATTTATGTCGGAGAGTGTTTTGCCTATGTTCTCCTCTAGGAGTTTTATAGTTCTGGTCTTACATTTAGATCTTTAATCCATTTTGAGTTTATTTTTGTGTGTGGTGTTAGAATGTGATCTAGTTTTATTCTTTTACAAATGGTTGACCAGTTTTCCCAGCACCACTTGTTAAAGAGATTGTCTTTTCTCCATTGTACATTCTTGCCCCCTTTGTCAAAGATAAGGTGTCCATAGGTGCGTGGATTTATCTTTGGGTTTTCTATTTTATTCCATTGATCTATATTTCTGTCTTTGTGCCAGTACCATACTGTCTTAATGACTGTGGCTTTGTAGTAGAGCCTGAAGTCAGGCAAGTTGATTCCTCCAGTTCCATTCTTCTTTCTCAAGATTGCTTTGGCTATTCGAGTTTTTTTGTATTTCCATATAAATCTTGAAATTATTTGTTCTAGTTCTGTGAAAAATACTTCTGGTAACTTGATAGGGATTGCATTGAATCTCTAGATTGCTTTGGGTAGTATACTCATTTTCACTATATTGATTCTTCCGATCCATGAACATGGTATATTTCTCCATCTATTAGTGTCCTCTTTGATTTCTTTCATCAGTGTTTTATAGTTTTCGATATATAGGTCTTTAGTTTATTTAGGTAGGTATATTCCTAAGTATTTTATTCTTTTTGTTGCAATGGTGAATGCAATTGTTTCCTTAATTTCTCTTAATTTCCTTAATTTCTCTTAATTTCTCAGAATGCAAGGAATTTCTGAGTGTTGATTTTATATCCTGCAACTTTACTATATTCATTGATTAGTGCCAGTAATTTTCTGGTGGAGTGTTTAGGGTTTTCTATGTAGAGGATCATGTCATCTGCAAACAGTGAGAGTTTTACTTCTTCTTTTCCAATTTGGATTCCTTTTATTTCTTTTTCTGCTCTGATTACTGTGGCCAAAACTTCTAAAACTATGTTGAATAGTAGCGGTGACAGTGGGCACCCTTGTCTTGTTCCTGACTTTAGGGGAAATGCTTTCATATTTCACCATTCAGGATAATGTTTGCTGTGGGTTTGTCATATATAGCTTTTATTATGTTGAGGTATTTTCCTTCTATTCCTGCTTTCTGGAGAGTTTTTATCACAAATGGATGTTGAATTTTGTCAAAGGCCTTCTCTGCATCTATTGAGATAATCATATGGCTTTTATTTTTCAATTTGTTAATGTGATGAATTACATTGATTGATTTGCGGATATTGAAGAATCCTTGCATCCGTGGGATAAAGCCCACTTGGTCATGGTGTGTGATCTTTTTATTGTGTTGTTGCATTCTGATTGCTAAAATTTTGTTGAGGATTTTTGCATCTATGTTCATCAGTGATATTGGCCTGTAGTTTTCTTTTTTTGTGGCGTCTTTGTCAGGCTTTGGTATTAGGGTGATGTTGGCCTCATAGAATGAGTTTGGAAGTTTACCTTCCTCTGCAATTTTCTGGAAGAGTTTGAGTAGGATAGGTGTTAGGTCTTCTCGAAATTTTTGGTAGAATTCAGCTGTGAAGCCGTGTGACCTGGGCTTTTGTTTGCTGGAAGATTTCTGATTACAATTTCAATTTCCGTGCTTGTGATGGGTCTGTTAAGATTTTCTATTTCTTCCTGGTTCAGTTTTGGAAAGTTGTACTTTTCTAAGAATTTGTCCATTTCTTCCACGTTGTGTGTGCATTTTATTGGCATATAACTGCTGATAGTAGTCTCTTATGATCCTTTGTATTTCTGCATTGTCTGTTGTGATCTCTCCATTTTCATTTCTAATTTTATTGATTTGATTTTTCTCTCTTTGCTTCTTGATGAGTCTGGCTAATGGTTTGTCAATTTTATTTATCCTTTCAAAGAACCAGCTTTTGGCTTTGTTCATTGTTGCTATGGTCTCTTTTGTTTCTTCTGCATTTATTTCTGCCCTAAATTTTAAGAATTTTTTCCTTCTACTAACTCTGGGGTTCTCCATTTCTTCCTTTCATAGTTGATTTAGGTGTAGAGTTAGGTTATTTATTTGACTTTCTTCTTGTTTCTTGAGGTATGCCTGTATTGCTATGAACTTTCCTCTAAGCACTGCTTTTATAGTGTCCCACAGGTTTTGGGTTGTTGTGTTTTCATTTTCATTCGTTTCTATGCATAATTTGATTTTTTAAAAATTTCTTCTGTGATTTGTTGGTTATTCAGAAGCGTGTTGTTAAGCCTCCATATGCTGGGATTTTTAATAGTTTTTGTCCTGTAATTGAGATCTAATCTTACTGCATTATGGTTAGAAAAGATGCTTGGAATGATTTCAATTTTTTTGAATTTATCAAGGTTAGGTTTATGGCCCAGGATGTGATCTATCCTGGATAATGTTCCGTGAGCACTTGAGAAAAAGGTGAAATTCATTGTTTTGGGGTGAAATGTCCTATAGATATCAACTAGGTCTAACTGGTCTATTGTATCATTTAAAGTTTGTGTTTCTTTGTTAATTTTCTGTTTAGTTGATCTGTCCATAGGTGTGAGTGGGGTATTAAAATCTGCCACTATTATTGTGTTGTTGATTTCCCCTTTCATGCTTGTTAGCATTTGTCTTACATATTGCAGTGTTCCTATGTTGGGTGCATATATATTTATAATTGTTATATCTTCTTCTTGGATTGACCCTTTGATCATTATGTAGTGGCCTTCTTTGTCTCTTTTCAAAGCCTTTATTTTAAAGTCTATTTTATCGGATATGAGTATTGCTACTCCTACTTTCTTTTGGTCTCTATTTGCGTGGAATATCTTCTTCCAGCCCTTCACTTTCAGTCTGTATGTGTACCCTGTTTAGAGGTCGATATCTTGTAGGTAGCATATATAGGGATCTTGTTTTTGTATCCATTCAGCCAGTCTTTGCCTTTTGGTTGGGGCATTCAACCCATTTATCTTTAAGGTAATTATTGATAAGTGTGATCCCGTTGCCACTTACTTTATTGTTTTGGGTTCAGGTTTATATGCCCTTTTGGTGTTTCCTGTCTAGAGAATATCCTTTAGTATTTGTTGGAGAGCTGGTTTGGTGGTGCTGAATTCTCTCAGCTTTTGCTTGTCTGTAAAGCTTTTGATTTCTCCTTCATATTTGAATGAGATCCTTGCTGTGTACAGTAATCTGGGCTGTAGGTTATTTTGTTTCATCACTTTAAGTATGTCTTGCCATTCCCTCCTGGCCTGAAGAGTTTCTATTGAAAGATCTGTAGTTATCCTTATGGGAATCCCCTTGTGTGTTATTTGTTGTTTTTCCCTTGCTGCTTTTCATATTTGTTCTTTGTGTTTGGTCTTTGTTAATTTGATTAATATGTGTCTTGGGGTGTTTTGCCTTGCGTTTATCCTATTTGGAACTCTCTGTGTTTCTTGGACTTGGGTGATTATTTCCTTCCCCATTTTAGGGAAGTTTTCAACTATTATCTCCTCATGCATTTTCTCATGGTCTTTCTTTTTGTCTTCTTCTTCTGGGACTCCTATAATTCGAATGTTGGAGCGTTTCATATTGTCCTGGAGGTCTCTGAGGTTGTCGTCATTTCTTTTAATTCGTTTTTCTTTTTTCCTCTCTGATTCATTTATTTCTACCATTCTATCTTCTATTTCACTAATTCTATCTTCTGCCTCCATTATTCTAGTATTTGTTGCCTCCAGAGTGTTTCTGATCTCATTTATTGCATTATTCCTTATATATTGACTCTTTTTTATTTCTTCTAGGTCCTTGTTAGACCTTTCTTGCATCTTCTCAATGCTTGTCTCCAGGCCATTTATCTGTGATTCCATTTTGATTTCAAGATTTTGCATCATTTTCACTATCAATATTCGGAATTCTTTCTCAGGTAGATTCCTTATCTCTTCCTCTTTTGTTTGGTTTGGTGGGCATTTATCCTGATCCTTTACCTGCTGGGTATTCCTCTGTCTCTTCATCTTGGTTATATTGCTGCATTTGGTATGGCCTTTCTATATTCTGGGAATTTGTGGAGTTCTCTTTATTATGGAGTTTCCTCACTGTGGGTGGGTTTGTATCAGTGGCTTGTCAAGGTTTTTTAGTTAGGGAGGCTTGTGTTGGAGTTCTGGTGGGTGGAGCTGGATTTCTTCTCTCTGGAGTGCTATGAATTGTTCAGTAATGGGTTGTGAGACGTCAATGGTTTTGGAGTAGTTTTGAGCTGCCTGTATATTGAAGCTCAGGGGTGTGTTCCTGTGTTGCTGGAGAATTTGCATGGTATGTCTTGCTCTGGAACTTGTTGGCCCTTGGGTAGTGCTTGGTTTCAGTGTAGATATGGAGACGTTTGATGAGCTCCTATTGATTAATATTCCCTGGATTCAGGATTTCTCTGATGTTCTTAGGATTTGGACTTAAGCCTCCTGTTTCTGGTTTTCAGTTTTATTTTTACCCTAGCCTCAGGACTTCTCCATCTATACAGTACTAATGATAAAGCATCTAGGTTAAAGATGAAGGGTTTCTCCACATTGAGGGTCACCCATAGAGGTTCACTGAGTTACACGGAGAAGAGAAGAGGGAGGGGGTAGTTAGAGGTGACTGGAATGAGATGAGGTGGGATCAAAAGAGGAGAGAGCAAGCTAGCCAGTAATCACGTCCTTATGTACACTCCACAGTCTGGACCACTCAGAGGTGTTCACAGAGTTATACAGGGAAGAGGAGCGGGAGGAAGTAGACAGAGGTGGCCAGGAGGATAAAAGAGGGAAATGAAAGGGGGAGAGAGAGATCCGGCCAGTAACCAGTTCCCTGAGTGTTCTCCACCATCTGGAACACACAGAGATTCACAGGGTTGGGTAGAGAAGAGAAGGGGTAGGGAGGAGACAGAGGACACCTGGTGGAGAAAAAGGAGAGTCCAAAGGAGGGGAGAGTGGTCAAGCCAGTAATCTCGCTCTCAGGTAAAATTGGGTACTGAAGATTGGGTTTTTACATGTATAAAATTGACAACAAATACCAAAAAGCAAATATTAAAAATCTGGAGTAGAGATTGGATTTTCAAAAATACAATATTGAAGAAAAGAAGAAGAAGAGAAAAAAAGAAACAAACAAACAAAACAAACAAAAAAACAAAGCCACAAGAATTATTAAAAATAATAATTAGAGAAATAGAGTACTTAAAAATTTAAGAAAGTTAAAAAAAGAGGAAAAACAACAACAAAAAAGAAGAGAAAACAATCACGCAACCCCATCAACTCAAAAAAAAAAAAAAGTTTGTAAAAGTAGTAAAGGTATATCTGACCCTTTTTTCTGGTGTTGTGGGTTATGTGGTGTCACTTCCAAGGCGGTTCCCTCTGTTTAACTTCCTCTGTTTGCTGGTCTCTTCAGTGTCTGATTTCCATCTTGACACAGGGAGGGTGATGGTGGACACACTAGGTTCACTATTCAGTCGTGCTGTGGGGAAGAAGGGATGCTGCAAACAAATATTACTGGCGTGTGCTTGCAGTGTCTCATCCACTCTGGGCTTGCCCCTGGTCGTGGTGCACACCGCTCAGGCTCTATGTAGCTCCTCCGGGGAACCGTCTGAGGCCGGCCCTAGGCTTCATGCACCTCCCCGGTCTAAGCATCTCAGGCTTGGCACTCAGGAAGCCCTCAAAGGTGCAGATTTGGTTGGGCCTGCGTTTTGTGCCCTTCCCAGGTCCGAGTAGCTCAGGAGTTTGGCAAGCGCAATCGCTGCGACTATGGCCTTTCCCTGTTGCTCAGTTTTCTGGGTGTACCACTGGCATTCATTCTCAGGCGGATGATGACTGTCCAGAACCCCCAGAAGTCTTAGTTAACAAAGAAGCCTGCTTGCATTTTGGTAGGTAATGTCTCTCTTGGGCTGCGATTGCCCCCTTCCAGCCCTTAAGCTCTGGCTGCCTGTCACTGGAGGGGGATGGTCTGCAGCCAGCTATTTCTGATCTGTCCTTTGTTCTGTGCACGGTCCTGGCGGTGTCTTATGTTCGAGCGTTTCGCGTGGTAGCTATCCCACAGTCTGGTTTGCTAGCCCAAGTTAGTTCACTCTGTCCAAGCGCGGGGTGTTCTGGTCCGATTCTCAAAAAAGCACTGCAGCCTGCACCTCCCGCGGCCCGATTCTTAAAAAGCACTGCCGGCTGCGCCTCCTGCTCCTCCCTGCCCAGCCTCCACTTGCTAGTGGCGGATGCAGGCGTCTGTGCTGCTTTTCCACTGGGGGATTTACTGTTGGCCTCGTAATCTGTTGGTTTTAATTATTTATTTATTTTTCCTTCCTGTTTTGTTGCCCTCTGTGCTTCCAAAGCTTGCCACAGACTCGGCTGTGAGAATGTTTCCTGGTGTTTGGAAACCTCTCTTTTTAAGAGTCTCTTCCCAGGACGGGATTCCCTTCCCCGGACGGAGCTCCCTCCCTACCTCCTTTGTCTCTTTTTTCATCTTATATTTTTTCCTACCTGTTTTTGAAGCCAATGATCTGCTTTGCTGGGTGCCTGATGTCCTCTGCCAGCATTCAGAAGTTGTTTTGTGGAATTTACTCAGCGTTGAAATGTTCTTTTGATGAATTTTTGAGGGAGAAAGTGGTCTCCTTGTCCTATTCCTCCACCATCTTAGGACCGCCCCCCCCCTTGATTTCCCATTTAATAGTTGTTAACTGTTTGCCTTATGTATTGAGTTGGCCCAATATTGGGTGCATATACAATCATAATTATTATATCTTCTTCTTAGATTGATCCCTTGATACTTATGTAGTGTTCTTCCTTGTCTCTTGTAATGATCTTTATTTTAAAATGTATATTATCTAATATGAATTTTGCTAGTCCTGTTTTCTTTTGATTTACATTTATTGAATATCTTTTCCAGCCCCTTACTTTCTCTCTGTATGTGTCCCTACATCAGAAGTGGGTCTCTTGTACACAATATTTATAGGGGTCTTGTTTTTGTATAACTTCCTGATGTTCAAGCTGGTTTTAGAAAAGGCAGAGGAACCAGAGATAAAATTGCCAGCATCTGCTGGATCATCAAAATAGCAAGAGAGTTCCAGAAAAAAAAATCTATTTTTGCTTTATTGACTATGCCAAAGCCTTTGACTGTGTGGATCACAATAAACTGTGGAAAATTCTGAGAGAGATGGGAATACCAGACCACCTGACCTGCCTCATGAGAAATCTGAATGCAGGTCAGGAAGCAACAGTTAGAGCAGGACATGGAACAACAAACTAGTTCCAAATAGGAAAAGGAGTGCATCAAGGCTGTATATTGTCACCCTGCTTATTTAACTTATATGCAGAGTACATCATGAGAAACGCTGGACTGGAAGAAACACAAGCTGGAATCAAGACTGCCAGGAGAAATATCAATAACCTCAGCTATGCAGATGACACCACCCTTATGGCAGAAAGTGAAGAGGAAATAGAAAGCCTCTTGATGAAAGTGAAAGAGGAGAGTGAAAAAGTTGGCTTAAAGTTCAACATTCAGAAAACAAAGATCATGGCATCTGGTCCCATCACTTCATGGGAAATAGATGGGAAAACAGTGGAAATAGTGTCAGACTTTATTTTTGGGGGGGGCTCGAAAATCACTGCAGATGGTGGCTGCAGCCATGAAATTAAAAGACGCTTACTCCTTGGAAGAAAAGTTATGACCAACCTAGATAGCATATTCAAAAGCAGAGACATTACTTTGCCGACTAAGTTCCGTCTAGTCAAGGCTATGGTTTTTGCAGTAGTCATGTACGGATGTGAGAGCTGGACTGTGAAGAAGGCTGAGCACCAAAGAATTGATGCTTTTGAACTGTAGTGTTGGGGAAGACTCTTGAGAGTCCCTTGGACTGCAAGGAGATCCAACCAGTCCATTCTGAAGGAGATCAGCTCTGGGATTTCTTTGGAAGGAATGATTCTAAAGCTGAAACTCCAGTACTTTGGCCACCTCATGTGAAGAGTTGACTCATTGGAAAAGACTCTGATGCTGGGAGGGATTGGGGGCAGGGGGAGAAGGGGATGACAGATGATGAGATGGCTGGATGGCATCACTGACTCGATGGACATGAGTCTGAGTGAACTCCGGGAGTTGGTGATGGACAGGGAGGCCTGGCGTGCTGTAATTCATGGGGTCACAAAGAGTTGGATACGACTGAGCGACTGAACTGAACTGAACTGAACTGAACTGTTTTTGTATCTATTCAGCCAATCTGTGTCTTTTGGTTGGAGCTTAATCCATTTACATTTAAGGCAATTATTGATATATGAGATAAAGAACCGGCTTGCTAATGCAGGAGACACAGGAGATGCCAGTTCGATCCCTGGATCAGGAAGATCCCCTGGAAAACCACTCCAGTATTGTTGCCTGGAAAATCCCATGGACAGGGGAGCCTGGTGGGCTGCAATTCATGGAGTTGCAAGGAGTCTGACATGACTTAGTGACTGAGCATGTATGCATGATCCTATTACCATTTATATTGTTGTTTTGGGTTTGTTTCTGTAGGCCTTTTCTTTCTCATATTTTTCCTGTCTAGAGAAGTTCCTTTAGTATTTGTTTCAAAGCTGGTTTGGTGGTACTGAATTCTCTTCTCTTTTGTTTATCTCTAAAATTTTTTGGTTTCTTCTTTGAATCTGAATGAGATCCTTACATGTTGTTGCCGAACCATGAAAGATGCTGGGATTCTTGGCCTCTGGAGGAGAAGAATTCAATCCGGGGCCAGTGATGAGGCTTGATCACTCAGAGATTTTGTGTAATACAGTTTTATTAAAGTATAAATGAGATAGAGAAAGCTTCTGACATAGACATCAGAAGGGGGCAGAGAGAATGCCCCTCCTTTCCACAGTAATGCACACCTTTTCACCTGGGTCCCTCTGGGCATTTTTTTCAGGCTGTTTAAGAATAGTTCTGACAGCCATTACAAGGGCTTCCGCCTGTTCCTTTGTCTTTTTCTGCCTCTCTTTCTTTTCTTCATATTCCCTACCATAATAGACTGTCTAAGCCAGTTGCAACAGATTATGTAAAGACTGATTTGGCCCATACCCCTGTTTTGATAGTTTATGGCACATATCTGGAGCTGACTGAGTGAGAAATCTATCTTTTAAGATCACTCTTCCCTCTTCACTTTCAGGATCAATCTCACAGAATCTGCGAAGCGCTTCTCTCAGCCTATCTAGAAATTTACCAGGAGCTTCCTTCTCCTGTTCTATGTTTGCAAATTTGGCGTAGTTCAAAGTCTTAGCATGTGCTTGCCTGAGTCCTTCAAGAATACATCTGACAAAATGACTCTGATCCCATCTTCCTTTCAGTTCAGTTCAGTCGCTCAGTCGTGTCCAACTCTTTGTGACCTCATGAATCACAGCACGCCAGGCCTCCCTGTCCATCACCAACTCCCAGAGTTCACTCAAACTCATGTCCATCGAGTCAGTGATGCCATCCAGCCATCTCATCCTCTGTCGTCCCCTTCTCCTCCTGCCCCCAATCCCTCCC
Organism: Capra hircus; assembly: GCF_001704415.2. Lineage (NCBI taxonomy): Eukaryota > Metazoa > Chordata > Mammalia > Artiodactyla > Bovidae > Capra > Capra hircus. The sequence continues at coordinate 22,202,761 of NW_017189516.1, forward strand.
AGCATCAGAGTCTTTTCCAATGAGTCAACCCTTTGCATGAGGTGGCCAAAGTATTGGAGTTTCAGCTTTAGCATCAGTGCTTCCAATGAACACCCAGGACTGATTTCCTTTAGAATGGACTGATTGGATCTCCTTGCAGTCCAAGGGACTCTCAAGAGTCTTCTCCAACACCACAGTTCAGAAGCATCAATTCTTTGGTGCTCAGCCTTCTTCACAGTCCAATTCTCACATCCATACATGACTACTGCAACAACAATAGCCTTGACTAGACGGACCTTAGTCGGCAAAGTAATGTCTCTGCTTTCCAATATGCTATCTAGTTTGGTCATAACTTTCCTTCCAAGGAATAAGCATCTTTTAATTTCATGGCTGCAATCACCATCTGCAGTGATTTTGGAGCCCCCCAAAATAAAGTCTGATACTGTTTTCACTGTTTTCCCATCTATTTCCCATGAAGTGATGGGACCAGATGCCATGATCTTCGTTTTCTGAATGTTGAGCTTTAAGCCAACTTTTTCACTCTCCTCTTTCACTTTCATCAAGAGGCTTTTTAGTTCCTCTTCACTTTCTGCCATAAGGGTGGTGTCATCTGCATAGCTGAGGTTATTGATATTTCTCCTGGCAATCTTGATTCCAGCTTGTGCTTCTTCCAGTCCAGCGTTTCTCATGATGTACTCTGCGTAGAAGTTAAATAAGCAGGGTTACAATATACAGCCTTGACACACTCCTTTTCCTATTTGAACCCGTCTGTTGTTCCATGTCCATTTCTAACTGTTGTTTCCTGACGTGCATATAGGTTTCTCAAGAGGCAGGTCAGGTGGTCTGGTATTCCCATCTCTCTCAGAATTTTCCACAGTTTATTGTGATCCACACAGTCAAAGGCTTTGGCATAGTCAATTAAGCAGAAATAGATGTTTTTCCTTTAGCTGTGTTATAGTCCCAATCTGGTTCTACAGTTGGGACCACCTGATTCCCAATGGGGACGGTGGCTATCTCGTCCTTCCTCTTCACTACTGATTCATTACTAACCCATTCATCTTCCATAGGCAACTGCTTTACTCAAAACTCAAGTTTTTAAGTTGGGAGTCAGTGTTTGTCCCAAGATATACATCACATTCTTCCAAGTGAGGTCATAAAGCAGAGTAACACCTTTAAAAACTCTAATATATTTTTCTGGGTCCTCTAAATAGTCTCCCAGATCCTCCTTAATTCTTCAAATTTTTTGATAAGAAAAGGGGTTATTAACACTCATAGACTGATTATTTCTCCTGGTGGGTGCTTCATGAAGAGGCAACAGCTTGTGTGGATGTTCCTTAGCCTTTCTGGCTGCCCTTTGCATATCATCCCAGGGAAGATTGGAGAAACCTGCTTTTCTTTATCTCTTTGTCTCCTGTCCTCCATCTCATCCTTCATTTCACCCTTAGTTTTTGCAGTCTGAGCTTCTCTTACTTTGATTATCTGAGCTTCTATTGAAACCGAGTAGTCTGAGGTTGTACTGAGACATCATGGGTTGTTTGGACCTCTATGTGGGAAGTTTGAATCTCAGTTTGGGTTTTTACTGAGACCAAGGCCACTCTTCCTGGGAGGGAGGAAGACTTTCAGTTTGCTCTTTTTGGGGTCCCAGGTACGGGGGCAAAGTAGGACAGGAGGGAGCTCAAGGTTTTATACCCAAATCTGTACCCTTAGGACATAAGCCTGGCATATCTCACAGAGAGAAAAAGGGCAACATATGTATGCAACTTCTACCTATTTCCCTTGTTTTCTACAGAACCAGTCTAACTGTAAAAGAGAATTATAATTAAGAGACCCTCCAACTGGCCACCATTCACCATCCTCCAATGGATACCATGGCCATGCAGTATCACACAAGAAGATCAGGTGTGTCTTCTTTAAGCTCTGGGGATCAAATCTATCCGTTTTTCAGGATACAGTTCAAAGGAGTGAGGCTGGAATTGTTAGCTCTCATCTGTAAGAGAGAAAAAAAGTGACCAGCACCATCTTTCTACTGGAGAGGTCCCTCCCTGCTCTAGATGGGGGTGTAGACAGACTTTACACCAAAACTTTCCTTCCCTGGCTGGACTTAGTCTGTCCCTTACTGACATAGGCGCTATATTCATCCCTCCTGATTCTACCACTGGGGTGGGATGGAGATGCACCAGGGGTAGACTTGATGGCATCCCAGACTGATGTCCAGTTCCTCACCATGAAAAACTTGCTTGCCTCTGATGCCACTCAGGGTACAGTCAGAGTAACCTTCCAGAATACCTCCCAAGCTAAGACCACTGGGAGAAACATTTGTCACCTGAGTGCCTGTGCCTGACCCTGAGTATATTCCTGACCACAATAAGACTGACATGAATATAAAACCAAGATGTTCCTTCTGAGCTTCACCACACCAGAATAAGCAGTAGCAAAAGGGATGGTGAACGGCTGGCCAGTGAGGAAAAAGTGTTTTTTTTCCTTGAGTTATTAGGACCAGTCCTTCCTTTCATTCCTACAGATTACACAGAAAGAATGTCTAAGGAGTTTGGACAAAAGCTACTGGAAAGCCTCCTCTGATCCATTAAGAGCTAGCATTACCAAAGGAAGAAGCCCATTGCACTTCCAATCTGAGTAACTTTTAACCTCAGAGATGCTCTTGGAGCTAGAGCTCCATCTGGCTTCTGAACTTTCGACTCCTAGTGAGGCTAGGCACTTCCTGACTACCAATCCAAGTATAGGATGTAAGTAACAGTACACAGTAACAGCATAGATCACAAGTCACTTGAAAGTCTATGATGCGACAGATTAGGCTAGTAGTTCTAATTCCTGGGAATTTATGAAATGGTCAAAGAGATCAGAAAGTTTGACTGAGAAAGGAGAGTTCGGTCCATGGTTTGCCCTTTTCTGGCTGCTCCCTGAAGGAGACTTTGGGTGCCTCATGGCATTGACAGGTTGGTATAACCCCCCGACAGGTTTCTGCCATAAGCCATATGTGGTCACTGCAGAACCACAGAGCAGGGCTCTTCACTTGCTTCTCACAGGGCATGTCATTCATTCACACAAGTATACTGTAGAGTTAGTAAAGTACAGCAGAAAATCTGTTTGGTAGAACAAAGAACTAGAGCTTCAGGCATCCTTATCTTGTCCTGAAGAATCCCGGATGAGATCCCAAGATGAAAGGTTATTGCTAAACCACGAAAGATGAATGAATTCTTGGCCTCTGGAGGAGAAGAATTCAATCCAGGGCCAGTGACGAGATTTGATCGCTCAGAACTTTTGTGTAATAAAATTTTATTAAAGTGTAAAAGAGATAGAGAAAGCTTCTGACATAGACATTAGAAGGGGAAGGAGAGAATGCCCCCTGCTAGTCTTTGGCCAGATATTATATAGCTACTAGCAGTCTACTAATTAAAGAAAGGAAATATCTCAAAACTCAGAGAATGGCACCAGGCCCCTCACCCACAACATGCATTTTGAGATAACATTGGCACCAGGTGAGTCATCCTGGGCCATAAAATTATTGACATGAATCTTGAAGAAAAGCAGATTTCCATATAAATACATATTACATTAACTTAGCTTAAGACAAACATTTCCATAAGAAAAAATGCATTGGTTAGCTCAAGGTTTGAGAAAAGTTAAATTCAGGTGAACCAGGTGTCATTATGGCAATGCAGAATTTTAAGAGAAACCTCTTTTTAAATTTATATAGAGAAGGAGAAAAAATAGGACACTAGTTTGTTTCCTCCTGCCACTTAAGAGAGAGAAAAAAATGTCTGAAACTTTCAGCCTTTTTCCTCCATTTGGGGACCCCTGCCCTTCCTGCCTGTTACCCTCTCAATCCTTGTTGGGTAGAGTAACGATGGTTGTAGGTGTTTTCCTTTTATCACTTTAAGTATATGCTGCCACTCCCTTCTGGCTTGCAGAGTTTCTGTTGAAAGATCAACTGTTAGCCTTATGGGGATCCTCTTGTATGTTATTCGTTGCTTTTCCCTTGCAGCTGTTAATATTTTTTTGTTTGTGTTTAATTTTCATTAGTTTGATTAATATGTATCTTGGTGTATTTCTCTTTGGATTTATCATGTATGGGATGCTCTGAACTTCCTGGACTTGAGTGGCTATTACCTTTCCCATGTTAGGGAGATTTTTGACTATACTCTCTTCAAATATTTTCTCATACCCTTTCTTTTTCTCTTCTTCTTTTGGGACCCCTATAATTTGAATGTTGATGTGCTTAATGTTGTCCCAGCACTCTCTGAGACTGTTCTCATTTCTTTTCTTTTTTTTCCCCTTCATTCTGTTCCACTTAAATTATTTCCACCATTCCGTCTTCCAGCTCACTTACCCATCATTCTGCCTCAGGTGTCTGCTATTGGTTCCTTTGGTATATTTCTAATCTCAGTTATTGTGTTGTTTATTGCTGACTGTTTATTTCTTCTAGTTCTTTGTTAAACATTTCTTGTATCTTTGTTAACATTTCTTTGTTAACGTTTCTAGTTCTTTGTTAAACATTTCTTCTTAATCCATGCCTCCTTCTATTTATCTGTGCCTCCATTTTATTTTCTAGATTTTGAATCATTTTTACTATCATTACTCTGAATTCTTTTTATGGTGGACTGCCTGTTTCCTCTTCATTTGTTTAGTCTTGTGGAGTTTTACCATGTTGCTTCATCTGCTGCATGTTTATGTATCTTTTCATTTTGTTTAATTTACTGTGTTTGGGGTTTTCTTTATGTAGGCTGGAAGGTCATAGTTCCTCTTAATTGTGGAATCTTCCCCCTGTGGGTGGGGTTGGACCAATGCCTTGTGAAGGTTTCCTGGTTGGGGGGACTTATGTCTGTGTTCTGGTAAATGAAGCTGGAACTTGTCTTTCTGAAGGGCAATGCTGTGTTCAGTAATGCCGTTTTGGGGGTTTCTATTGGCTTTGTTTGGCTTTGGACAGTCTGTCTCTACTAATGGGCAGGGTTGTGTTCCTGTTTTACTGAAAGTTTGCCGTGAGGTATCTGGCACTGAAGCCTACTGGCTTTTGGGTGGGGACTGGCCTTAGTGTTGAGATGAAGGCCTTTGAGAGCTCTGACTGATTAATGCTCCATTGCATCGGGAGTTCTCTGATGAGCCAAAGTCCTAGCCTCAGGTCTCCCACCTCAGAGATTCAAGCTTACTGTAGCACCAAGACTCCACAAGTCACAGCACAGAATACAAAACCTCAAGACAGATGCTGAAATCAACATTCAACAGCCAAGAACACCCAAAGAAACTCACATACTGATGAAAAGGGTTGAATAAAGAGAAAATAAGAATAAAAACAGAAATCAAAAAGAAGAGAGCAATCAAGCCAATAAGTGAAAGTGAAAGTCACTCAGTAGTGTCTTTGTGACCCCATACAATCCATGGAATTCTCCAGACCAGAATACTGGACTGGGTAGGCTTTCCTTCTCTGGGGATCTTCCCAACCCAGGGATCAAACCCAGGTCTCCAACAGTGCAGGCAGATTCTTTACCAGCTGAGCCACCAGGAAAGCCCAAGAATACTGGAATGGGTAGCCTATCCCTCCTCCAGCAGATCTTCCCAACCCAGGAATCAAACTGGGGTCTCCTGCATTGCAGGTGGATTCTTTACCAGCTGAGCTACCAGAGAAACAATCAAGACAATTAACCAACCCATAGGTTAAAATGAATACTAAAGACTAGACTAGCAAAACTACAAAATGAAAAGCATGGAAAATATGCAATATAAATAAAGGGTACTATAAAGATAGGAGAAAATTAATATATTTAAAAAACAGTAAGTTATATTGAGATTCCCTGATGGCTCAGTGGTAAAGCATCTACCTGCCATGCAAGAGATCTGGATTCAATCCCTGGGTCGGGAAAATCCCCTGGAGAAAGAAATGGCAACACACTTTAGTATTCTTGCCTGGGAAATCCCATAGACAGAGGAGCCTGAAAGGCTACAGTCTTTGGTGTCACAAGAGTTGGACACAATTTAGTGACTAAACAACAACACTAAAGTTAAAAAAAAAGGAATAATAAAGAACAACATTAGAACAATATGAAGGAAAATAACAAAAAGAGAAACATATACATATATATATATATATACATATACATATACATACACACATACAGAGAGTGATAGTAAGTAGAATGTCCTCCTGAGTCCTCTATTGTCTTCTCACACAGTGAGCACCAGCTAATCTGCCTATTCAGGAAGTCCTCCAATATTTCTATGAAGGTCTCTGGACATGCTATAGGTGCTATAGTGTCAGCTCACACTTGGCTTTGGCAGTGCCAAGTCAGCTTGCATTTCTCCCTCTTGGATTGTAAACTGCAGTTGCCTCTGTTTTCATCTCTGGTGCTCATGCTGCCTTTGGTGGTCACCAGGCATATTTATCTCTGGGGTCGGGCAGTTTGCAGCCAGCTACCCTATCTAGCCTTACTTCAGCTTATACTTGCTTTGAAATCCACAGTTACCCCCAAAGTCCACACTCTCCGGCTAATTGGGGCTATTTAATCTGTTGCATGTGTGGCTACAGGTGTGAATTCCCTTCTTTTTCTTTGCTTACACAGCCCCTGGTGCTCTGCTTTGGTTTTGGGCCCACTTCTACTTGTAAGCTGCCCTCTGGTGTCTGTTCCCCACCAAGACCAGAGCGGGTGACTCCAGCAGCTTATTAGGGCTCACTTGTTCAGTTGGTAGAGAATCCACCTGCAACTCAGGAGACCATGATTCGATTCCTGAGTCAGAAAGATCTGCTGGAGAAGGGACAGGCTACCTACTCCAGTATTCTTGGGTTTCCTTTGTGGCTCAGCTGGTAAAGAATCCGCCTGCAGTGTGGGAGACCTGGGTTTGATCTCTGGGTTGGGAAGATTCCCTGGAGAAGGGAGAATTCCATGGACTCTATAATACAGTCCATGGTGTTGCAAAGGGTCAGACACGACTGAGCGACCTTCACTTCACTAGTTCAGTTGGGCTTCAGAAAAGGAGAGTTATGGCAGCCATAATTGGCATGTTTGGGGAGTACCCTTGTGGCTGAGACCTGCAGGAAGTTGCTACGCTCTGATGCAAGTAGTGTGCTCTCCCAGGGGGAGTGGCCAGGGGTCATGTTTCCCTCAGCATAGCCAAGCTGCATATGCTCTGAAAATAACCTGTGCCTGATCATGGCTTAGTGGCAGCTGCTACCTCTGGCATCAGGGCCACAGCAGTGGTGTTTTGTTCCCTGGATCAGGTACTCGTCCTTTGGCAGTGCCAAGTCAGCTTGCATTTCTCCCTCCTGGATTGTAAACTGCAGTCACATCTGTTTTCACCATTGGCACTCATGCCACCTCTGATGATGGCCAGGCATATTTACCTCTGGGGTTGGGCAGTTTGCAGCCACTGCTTGTCCCACCTCTGACATTCTTGAAGGAAGGTTCCTATGGTCTGCAAGCACTCAGAGTTGGAGGGTTCCTGTAACAATGATCTCTTGCCTCTCTGGGAGGCCCAGTCTTTCCCCTAGACTCCTTCAGCTGTGTCATACTCATCCCCTCAGAGTATCTTCATGGCAGTCAACCCCAGGACCCCCAAAGACTGAGCCTTAGCACCCCACCCCCACTAGCCATGGCAGGTGTGCAAGCTGCTTCTCGATTTGCAAATGCTGTTTGTCAATGATCTCTGTGGTGATTTCTTTCTGCTTTGCCTTCTGAGCACCTGTTGCTGTGTTCCCCTCTGAGGTTCTGAAGCTCCTTCCTGTTCCCATCAATGAAAGGGTTTCTGAGAGTGTGCAGAGACTTTTCTTCCTTCACAACTCCCTCCTCAGGGCCTAGATCCCCATCTCCAAATCTTTTGTCTCTTTTATCTTTATGTTTTACTCCACCTCATTTTGAGGAGATTGGTTTGTTGTTTTGGAAGTCTACGGTCTTCTGCCAGTGTCCACAAGGTGTTCTGTAAGAGTCGTTTAATATGCAGATGTATTTTTGGTGTATTTGTGGGGCAGGGGGGTGGAGGTGATTTCCCTGTGTTAGTCCTTCACCACCTTGAAAGTCCCCAATCCCCTCTATTTTTATTGAGGAATTTTAGTTTCTGGTTTTATGTTTCACTCTTTAATCCATTTTATGATTAATTCTTTTCACTTTATGATTAATTTTTTTTACTTAATCCATATACATGGTTTTGTATATGATATAAGAGAAGGGCCCAATTGCATTCTTTTACATGTGGATATTCACCTGTCCCCAAATCATTTCCTTTTTAAAAAATTCAAACCATCTTATTTTATTTATTTTTAATTGAATTATAGTTGATTTACAATGCTATATTAGCTTCAACATAATAATTCTATATTTTTATAGATTATATTCCATTAACCTGCAATGCAGGAGACCTGGGTAAGATCACCTGAAGAAGGGAAAGGCTACTCACTCCAGTATTCTGGCCTAGAGAATTCCATGGACTTTATAGTCTATGGGGTTGCAAAGAGTTGGACATGACTGAGTGACTTTCACTTTCAAAGTTATAAAATATTAGCTATATTCCCTGTGCTATATATTACATCCTTGTAACTTATTTATTTTTTACCTAGTACTTTGTACCTCTTAATCTTCTTCTATACTTTGCCCCTCCCCCATCCCCCCCTTAATAGTAACCACTAGTCTAAATGTTCAATGTATCTATGGATCTGTACCTGTTTTGTTATCTTCATTCTTTTCATTTTTTTTAGACTTAAGATGTAAGTGAAAACATTCACTATTTAGCTTTGTCTGTCTTACTTCATTAAGCAAAACACCACCCAGTATATATTACAGCTTCTTTATTCATTGGTTGATGGACACTTAGGTTATTTCCCTCCCTTGGCTGTTGTATATAATGCTACTATGAACATTGGGATGCATATATCTTTTCCAATTAGTCATTTTGTTTCCTATTGATATATTCCCAGAAGTGGAATTGCTGGGTCATATGGTAGTTGTATTTTTAATTTTTTGAGGAACTTGATTTTTTTGAGGAATGCTGTTTTTCATAGTGGCTGTATAAATTTATATTCCTACCAACAGTGAACTAGGATTCACTTTTCTCCACATCCTCATTAGCATTGGTTGTCTATTTTCTTTTTTATAATAGCCATTGTATCAGGTTTGGGGCAATATCTCATTGTTTTTTAAAAATTAATTTTCATTGAAGTATTAGTTGTACAGGTTTTTGTGAGTTTCAGGTGTACAACAAAGTGAATTAGTTACACATACCTGTATATCTATATTTTTTCAGATTATTTTGCCTTGTTGGTTATTTCAAAATGTTGAGTGTTGGGGTCTTTTAATGGACCTGGTGGTCTGGAAGTGACGATAAGAAAATGAAAGAGAGAGACAGGCTGATACTCCCTGGTTTACACAGAAAACCAATAAAGCCCTCGACACAGGACTTGTGTCTCTCACAAAGGCACCGGGTACCCTCTTAACGTGGGTGAAGGCACAGGGCGCCTTCTCAAGAGAGTATTAGAAGCCTGGGCAAGAGAGTGAACAAGACAGGTCTCTGTGTTCCAAAGAATCAGCCGAGGGGTGGGTGGAGGAGGGGGGGTGGAGAGAGAGCGAGAGAGAGAGAGAGAGAGAAAGAGAGAGAGAGAGAGAGAGAGAAAGACACGGGGACCCAAGCTCTCATGGAGCAAAGGTGCTTTATTAGCAGAAATGCAGGCTTATATATCTTTAGTAAGATGATTACTCAGCTATTACACAGGATGAAATTTTATCAATAGCCACAATATGGATAGTCTAATACCTACAAGGTCACTGACGCTGAAAAGAGTCACTGCATGTCTCATCCCATGACCTCAGTCCTGAGAACTGCATGCAGCTTTACTCATTCTTGGAATAGGAACTGATAAGGAAAAGAGAATCCTTGAGAAATAGAAAAAAAACATGCAGGAATCATCCTGTTAAATGTTTGCTGTCAATTCCCCCTTATTTATTATATTTGTAAAAGTGCCTTGATTAATTGAGTTTGTTGTAAAGAGAATGTTTACTAAAGGAGACTGAAGCCTGTCTCACACAATGACCTCAGTTCCTGGGAGCAGCCTGCTGTTCCGCTTAAAAAGAAACAAAGGACTTGTGAGAAACAGCACTTAGGAATCCTCCTGTTAAACACTCCATGATAATTCCCCCTTATTTATTTATAATATTTGTAAAAAGAGTTTTGAACATTAGAGTTTGTTTAGTTTTAACAATCTTGGCATGAAGGCAATGGTAGATGACAAATATAATTGTTAAGACAATCACCAAAATTACAGTTTTAGACCCAATGTTGTGAGTAATGTTTTGAAACCATCTGTGTGGGTCTAGCCCAGATAATTGATCAGCTAGTTGTTCAGCTAAAGTTTTTAAATTAGTGGAAGAAGGCAGATTGTTAGAATAGATTTTAAATATTTTTTGTAATATTTGTACATTTACAGAGGCATTATTATGTGTTTTGCAAATGAAATTTGATTTGTTTCTAATTGTAAGCATTATTATTGAAATGAACAGGAGTAACACAAAATTGAGTAGAATTTTAATCACATTTTAGCACTATCTGTTTTTGTACCTCTATTAACTGATTTCTAACCCATGTGATGGCTGTTTTTAGTTTTTGTATTTTATCTTGAATATCTTCATCTATCTGAGTCTGAGTGGCCTGTATAGTATGGGCATCTTTAGTCTAATTTTGAATAAAATTATGTGTTTGAATTGAGGCTTCCAAAACAACACCAGTGACAGCAGCAGTGGTGTAAATAGCTATTAATTTCAAAATGTCAAAAATCAGCCATCTAATGAATTGTTTAGATCACCGGAGCAATTTAGTAAGTAACCGGGAAGTAAGTCCAGCCATGGGACCTTTTTCCCAGGGTTGCTAGAGATTTATTGGTAACCACAGATTATGCCGAGATCAAAGAATCAAAAGGGAGTCATTTTTTAAGGAAATAGAGGAGTTAAGACAAGTATACAATTTACAATTTATGTAAGTTATAGAACATAAAGTCGTATTGAATTGTAAATTTCCTATAGCTATAACAAAAGGAAGAGGAACATCAGTTCAGTTCAGTTCAGTAGCTCAGTCATTTCTGACTCTTTGCAATCCCATGAATTGCAGCACTCCAGGCCTCCCTGTCCATTACCAACTCCCAGAGTTCACTCCAACTCATGTCCACCGAGTCAGTGATGCCATCCAGCCATCTCATCCTCTGTCATCCTCTTCTCCTCCTGCCCCCAATCCTTCTAGCATCAGAGTATTTTCTAATGAGTCAACTCTTCACATGAGGTGGCCAAAGTATTGGAGTTTCAGCTTTAGTATCAGTCCTTCCAAAGAACACCCAGGACTGATCTCCTTTAGAATGGACTGGTTGGATCTCCTTGCAGACCAAGGGACTCACAAGAGTCTTCTCCAACACTACAGTTCAAAAGCATCAATTCTTCAGCACTCAGCTTTCTTCACAGTCCAACTCTCACATCCATACATGACTACTGCAAAAACCATAGCCTTGACTAGATGGACCTTTGTTGGCAAAGTAATGTCTCTGCTTTTGAATATGCTATCTAAGTTGGTCATAAATTTTCTTCCAAGGAGTAAGTGTCTTTTAATTTCATGGCTGCAATCACCATCTGCAGTGATTTGGGAGCCCCCTCAAAAAATAAAGTCTGACACTGTTTCCACTGTTTCTCCATCTATTTCCCATGAATTGATAGGACCAGATGCCATGATCTTCGTTTTCTGAATGTTGAGCTTTAAGCCAACTTTTTCACTCTCCTCTTTCCCTTCCATCAAGAGGCTTTTTAGTTCCTCTTCACTTTCTGCCATAACGGTGGTGTCATCTGCATATCTGAGGTTATTGATATTTCTCCCGGCAATCTTGATTCCAGCTTGTGCTTCTTCCAGTCCAGCGTTTCTTATGATGTACTCTGCATATAAGTTAAATAAGCAGGGTGACAATATACAGTCTTGACACACTCATTTTCCTATTTGGAACCAGTCTGTTGTTCCATGTCCAGTTCTAACTATTGCTTCCTGACCTGCATATAGATTTCTCAAGAGGCAGAACAGGTGGTCTGGTATTATAGGCTTGTATAAAATATGATTGATTATAATGAAAGAAATAGTTTTTATGACTATGATTGGTCTCTGTGAAATGTCCAATCTAAGTCCTAAGTTTTTCGGTGTTTGTAGCAAGTTTTTAGATGTCTCATTGTTTAGGCCCAATCTGTTTATCAAGGACGATTTGAGGATGATGGGGGGCCATTTCACCATCAAGTCACCCAAGAAGTCCTCTGTCATGGTAATATTCTGTTGTAGTATTAGTAATCTTTTATGTTATTTGAGCAACAAAATCACACACAGTGTTGTTAATATCATTTGAGCAGTTAGATAACCATATATTATGGGGTCTCCAAATAACAATTGTATGATTAGCCATTAACATTAATTTTTCTGATTTGGCCTGACATTTGTCCCAATGAATAGAAATATATTTAAAGTTTTTATTAGTAAACCCTTTGCATAGTGTTTTCTGTTCTTTTCTTTTTTCTCTAAAGTTTCAGTAGTATAAACATGGTTTATGGACAAAGTAAGGGCAGTAAATAATCTAAGCAGTGTCTGAAAGTCTTCTTTTAGAGGCAGGATGAAAGCCCAAGTTTGTCGGCTAACATTTATGTTTAATTTTGTTGGGCCCATATACAAAGGAAGGACTTTATAACCTAGAGAGATATTAATTAGTTTTTCTTTTTTTTTAGGATAAGAGGGCCCCTCTAAGTTCCAAGGAGGGGTCATATGTGTTGTCATTAGTGGATACGATTGGTCTTATATCTGTCTATTTTACAACCTATAATTAAAAAAAGGGGATTAGGTACATAAGCTCCTTAAGTGTGATCAATCAAGTCAGCCTGAGTGGGGGGAAGCAAAAGCAAGCAAAGCAAGCGTAGAGAAGAAAAATATTTTCAGGATTCTGAGACATTTCTTGTTGAGAAATCAGATTTTCAGCTTGATTAGCAAGGGTTTCTATCTGTCTCCAAGTAGGGAGATCATAAGGTCAATGACACTGAATGCAGGGCTTTTTGGAAATTTTAAAGTCACCATGGCTTGTATTGGAATTCTTTTTTCCTGAGGTTTTTGTTGTATCATTTTTAGTCTGAATGTTGGGGAGCCCCTTAGGTTGAATCTTTTGAAGAGGAAGTTATATGAGTGCGTTGGATCTATCTGGAGAAATAGAAGCATAACTCTTTCTCTGTGATTAGTTTTCTAGATTTTTATAGATTAGTTAACCCATTTTGATATCAAATGTGCAAAGGAAGGGAGGTGTCTTTTAATGTTTTAAAACATTTTTATTGTTTTTGTCAAAATATCTCTTTTTGGTAAGTTTAAAAAATTTTAAATAAATAAAGCTATATTAACAATAGTTATAGAAAGATAGGACAGTGACAAAAATGAAACATTTTTAGGAAATATTTGAATCTAAAAGAAAAAAAACATCTAGAAATCTGTTTGGGATTGGTATTTGGCTGTAGTTTTGAATTAATGGGTTGATTTTTAAAAATTTAGTATATACTTTTTTTTAAAGAGAAATGGGGTCTTACTGTGTTTTAAGTGGTTTGTATTATTTGGGGCAAATGATTAGGAATAAACACTCAAAAAAATTTTTTAGGTGAAATTATTGAAAAGCTGGTACAAAACAACTTGGTAAATGAAACGTTGTTCATATCCGAATATATTTGACCTTGTCCTTGGAAAACAAATGCAACCTGGTAGCTGTTGAATTTTTCTGTTTAGTGTGTCAAGGAAGATGATTATATTTTTAAGACAGACCTGAAAAGAAGGTGAATATTTTGTATTTTTGATACTCTTAGGAACAAATAATGTATTTGGCAAATGGTGTCTTTTCTTTAATTAATTTATGTTAATACAAATTTATTTATTTTAATTGGAGATTAATTACTTTACAATATTGTATTGGTTTTGCCATACATCAACATGTATCTGCCACAGGTATACACGTGTTCCCCACTCTGAACCCCTGTCCCTCCTGCCTCCCCAAACCATCCCTCTGGGTCGTCTCAGTGCACCAGCCCCAAGCATCCAGTATCATGCATTGAACTGAGACTGGCAACTCGTTTCATATATGATATTATACATGTTTCAATGCCATTCTCCCAAATCATCCCACCCTCTCCCTCTCCCACAGAGTCCAAAAGACTGTTCTATACATCTGTGTCTCTTTTGCTGTCTCACATACAGGGTAAACATTACCATCTTTCTAAATTCCATATATATGCATTAGTATACTGTATTGGTGTTTTTCTTTCTGCCTTACTTCACTCTGTATAATAGGCTCCAGTTTCATCCACCTCATTAGAACTGATTCAAATGTACTCTTTTTACTGGCTGAGTAATAATCCATTGTGTATATGTATCACAGTTTTCTTATCCATTCATCTGTTGATGGTCATCTAGGTTGCTTCCATGTCCTGGCTATTGTAAACAGTGCTGCGATGAACTTTGGGGTACATGTGTCTCTTTCAATTCTGGTTTCCTCAGTGTGTATGCCCAGAAGTGGGATTGCTGGGTCATAAGGTAGTTCTATTTCCAGTTTTTTAAGGAATCTCCACACTGTTCTCCATAGTGGCTGTACTAGTTTACATTCCCACCAACAGTGTAAGAGGGTTCCCTTTTCTCCACACCCTCTCCAGCATTTATTGCTTATAGACTTTTGGGTAGCAGCCATTCTGACTGGTGTGAAATGGTACCTCATTGTGGATTTGATTTACATTTCTCTGATAATGAGTGATGATGAGCATCTTTTCATGTGTTTGTTAGCCATCTATATGTCTTCTTTGGAGAAATGTCTATTTAGTTCTTTGGCTCATTTTTTGATCGGGTCATTTATTTTTCTGGAATTGAGCTGTAGGAGTTGCTTATATATTTTTGAGATTAGTTGTTTGTCAGTTGCTTCGTTTGCTATTATTTTCTCCCATTCTGAAGCCTGTCTTTTCAACTTGCTTATAGTTTCCTTTGTTGTGCAGAAGCTTTTAAGTTTAATTAGGTCCTATTTGTTTATTTTTGCTTTTATTTCCAATATTCTGGGAGATGGGTCATAGAGGATCCTGCTATGATGTATGTTAGAGAGTGTTTTGCCTATGTTCTCTTCTAGGAGTTTTATAGTTTCTGGTCTTACGTATAGATCTTTAATTTATTTTGAGTTTATTTTTGTATATGGTGTTAGAAAGTGTTCCAGTTTCATTCTTTTACAAGTGGTTGACCAGTTTTCCCAGCACCACTTGTTAAAGAGATTGTCTTTAATCCATTGTGTATTCTTGCCTCCTTTGTGAAAGATAAGGTGTCCATAGGTGTGTGGATTTATCTCTGGGCTTTCTATTTTGTTCCATTGATCTATATTTCTGTCTTTGTGCCAGTACCATACGGTCTTGATGACTGTGGTTTTGTAGTAGAGCCTGAAGTCAGGCAGGTTGATTCCTGCAGTTCCATTCTTCTTTCTCAAGATTGCTTTGGCTATTGGAGGTTTTTTTGTATTTCCATACAAATCTTGAAATTATTTGTTCTAGCTCTCTGAAAAATACCATTGGTAGATTGATAGGGATTGCATTGACTCTATACATTACTTTGGGTAGTATATTCATTTTCACTATATTGATTCTTCCGATCCATGAACATGGTATATTTCTCCATCTATTTCTGTCCTCTTTGATTTCTTTCACCAGTGTTTTATAGTTTTAATACTGGAGAGGGTTGCCATTTCCTTCTCCAGGGGATCTTCCCGACCCAGGGATCGAACCCAGGTCTCCTGCATTGCGGGCAGACGCTTTAACCTTTGAGCTAGCAGGGAAGCCCATATATTGGTCTTTAGTTTCTTTAGGTAGATATATTTCTAAGTATTTTATTCTTTTTGTTGCAATGCTGAATGGAATTGTTTCCTTAATTTATCTTTCTATTTTCTTATTATTAGTGTATAGGAATGCAAGGGATTTCTGTGTGTTGATTTTATATCCTGCAACTTTACTATATTCATTGATTAGCGCTAGTAATTTTCTGGTGGAGTCTTTAGGGTTTTCTATGTAGAGGATCATGTCATCTGCAAACAGTGAGAGTTTTACTTCTTCTTTTCCATTTTGGATTCCTTTTATTTCTTTTTCTGCTCTGATTACTGTGGCCAAAACTTCCAGAACTATGTTGAATAGTAGTGGTGAAAGTGGGCACCCTTGTCTTGTTCCAGACTTTAGGGGAAATGCTTTCAATTTTTCACCATTGAGGATGATGTTTGCTGTGGGTTTGTCATATATAGCTTTTATTGTGTTGAGGTATGTTCCTTCTATTCCTGCTTTCTGGAGAGTTTTTATCATAAGTGGATATTGAATTTTGTCAAAGGCTTTCTCTGCATCTATTGAGATAATCATATGGCTTTTATTTTTCAATTTGTTAATGTGGTGTATTACATTGATTGATTTGTGGATATTGAAGAATCCTTGCATCCGTGGGATAAAGCCCACTTGGTCATGATGTATGATCTTTTTAATGTGTTGTTGGATTCTGATTGCTAGAATTTTGTTGAGGATTTTTGCATCTATGTTCATCAATGATATTGGCCTGTAGTTTTCTTTTGTGGCATCTTTGTCAGGTTTTGGTATTAGGGTGATGGTCGCCTCATAGAATGAGTTTGGAAGTTTACCTTCCTCTGCAATTTTCTGGAAGAGTTTGAGTAGGATAGGTGTTAGGTCTTCTCTAAATCTTTGGTAGAATTCAGCTGTAATGCCATCTGGACCTGGGCTTTCATTTGCTGGAAGATTTCTGATTACAGTTTCAATTTCCATGCTTGTGATGGGTTTGTTAAGATTTTCTATTTCTTCCTGGTTCAGTTTTGGAAAGTTGTACTTTTCTAAGAATTTGTCCATTTCTTCCACGTTGTGCATTTTATGGGCATTTAATTGTTGATAGTAGTCTCTTATGATCTTGTGTATTTCTGTGTTATCTGTTTTTATCTCCCCATTTTCATTTCTAATTTTATTGATTTGATTTTTCTCCCTTTGTTTCTTAATGAGTCTGGCTAATGGTTTGCCAATTTTATTTGTCCTTTCAAAAAACCAGCTTTTGGCTTTGTTGATTTTTGCTATGGTCTCTTTTGTTTCTTCTGCATTTATTTCTGCCTTAATTTTTAAGATTTTTTTCCTTCTACTAACCCTGGGATTCTTCATTTCTTTCTTTTCTAGTTGCTTTAGGTGTAGAGTTAGATTACTTATTTGACTTTTTTCTTGTTTCTTGAGGTATGCCTGTATTGCTATGAAACTTCCCCTTTGCACTGCTTTTACAGTGTCCCACAGGTTTTGGGTTGTTGTGTTTTCATTTACATTCATTTGTATGCATATTTTGATTTCTTTTTTTGATTTCTTCTGTGATTTGTTGGTTATTCAGCAACGTGTTGTTCAGCCTCTATATGTTGGAATTTTTAATAGTTTTTCTCCTGTAATTGAGATCTAATCTTACTGCATTGTGGTCAGAAAAGATGCTTGGAATGATTTCAGTTTTTTTGAATTTACCAACACTAGATTTATGGCCCAGGATGTGATCTATCCTGGAGAAGGTTCCATGTGCCCTTGAGAAAAAGGTGAAATTCATTGTTTTGGGGTGAAATGTCCTATAGATATCAACTAGGTCTAACTGGTCTACTGTATCATTTAAAGTTTGCATTTCCTTGTTATTTTTCTGTTTAGTTGATCTATCCATAGGTGTGAGTGGGTGTTAAAGTCTCCCACTATTATTGTGTTATTGTTAATTTCCTCTTTCATACTTGTTAGCATTTGTCTTACATATTGTGGTGCTCCTATGTTGGGTGTATATATATTTATAATTGTTATATCTTCTTCTTGGATTGATCCTTTGATCATTATGTAGTATTCTTCTTTGTCTCTTTTCACAGCCTTTGTTTTAAAGTCTATTTTATCTGATATGAGTATTGTTACTCCTGCTTTCTTTTGGTCTCTATTTATATGAAATATCTTTTTTCCAGCCCTTCGCTTTCAGTCTGTATGTGTCCCCTGTTTAGAGGTGGGTCTCTTGTAGACAACATATATAGAGGTCTTGTTTTTTGTATCCATTCAGCCAGTCTTTATCTTTTGGTTGGGGCATTCAACCCATTTATGTTTAAGGTAATTTTTGATAAGTATGATCCAGTTGCCATTTACTTTATTGTTTTGGGTTCGAGTTTATATACCCTTTTTGTGTTTCCTGTCTAGAGAATATCCTTTAACATTTGTTGGAGAGCTGGTTTGGTGGTGCTGAATTCTCTCAGCTTTTGCTTGTCTGTAAAGCTTTTGATATCTCCTTCATATTTGAATGAGATCCTTGCTGGGTACAGTAATCTGGGCTGTAGGTTATTTTGTTCCATCCCTTTAAGTATGCCTTGCCAGTTCCTCCTGGCCTGAAGAGTTTTATTGAAAGATCAGCTGTTATCCTTATGGGAATCCCCTTGTGTGTTATTTGTTGTTTTTCTCTTGCTGTTTGTAATATTTGTTCTTTGTGTTTGATCTTTGTTAATTTGATTAACATGTGTCTTGGGGTGTTTTGCCTTGGGTTTATCCTGTTTGGGACTCTCTGGGTTTCTTGGATTTAGGTGATTATTTCCTTCTCAATTTAAGGGAACTTTTCAACTATTATCTCCTCAAGTATTTTCTCACGGTCTTTCTTTTGGTGGTCTTCTTCTGAGACTCCTATGATTCGAATGTTGGTGCTTTTAACACTGTCCTGGAGGTCTCTGAGATTGTCCTCATTTCTTTTAATTCGTTTTTCTTTTTTCCTCTCTGATTCATTTATTTCTACCATTCTATCTTCTAATTCACTAATCCTATCTTCTGCCTCTGTTATTATACTATTTGTTGCTTCCAGAGTGTTTCTGATCTCATTTATTGCATTATTCCGTAAATATTGAATCTTTTTTATTTCTTCTAGGTCCTTGTTAAACCTTTCTTGCATCTTCTCAATCCTTGTCTCCAGACTATTTATCTGTGATTCCATTTTGATTTCAAGATTTTGCATCATTTTCACTATCATTATTTGGAATTCTTTCTCAGGTAGATTCCCTATCTTTTCCTCTTTGGTTTGGTGGGCATTTATCCTGATCCTTTACCTGCTGGGTATTCCTCTGTCTCTTCATCTTGTTTATATTGCTGTGTTTGGGGTGTCCTTTCTGTATTTTGGCAGTTTGTGGAGTTCTCTTTATTGTGGAGCTTCCTCACTTTGGGTGGGGTTGTATCAGTGGCTCGTCAAGGTTTCTTGGTTAGGGAAGCTTGTGTCGGTGTTCTTGTGGGTGGAGCTGGATTTCTTCTCTCTGGAGTGCAATGAAGTATCCAGTAATGAGTTTTGAGTTGTCTATGGTTTTGTAGTAACTTTGGGCAGCCTGTATATTGGAGCTCAGGGTGGTGTTCCTGTGTTGCTGGAGAATTTGTATGGTATGTCTTGCTCTGGAACTTGTTGGCCCTTGGGTGATGCTTGGTTTCAGTGTAGGTGTGGAGGCGTTTGATGAACTCCTGTCAATTAATGTTCCCTGAAATCAGGAGCTCTCTGGTGTTCTCAGGGTTTGGACTTAAGCTTCCTGCTTCTGGTTTTCAGTCTTATTTTTACAGTAGTCTCAAAACTTCTCCTTCTATACAGCACCATTGATAAAACATCTAGGTTAAAGATGAAAAGTTTCTCCACAGTGAGGGGCTCCCAGAGAGATTCACAGAGTTACATGGAGAAGAGAAGAGGGAGGAGGGAGTTAGAAGTGACCCGAATGAGATGAGGTGGAATCAATAGAGGAGAGAGCAAGCTAGTCAGTAATCACTTCCTTATGTGCACTCTACAACTGGACCGCTCAGAGATGTTCACAGAGTTATACAGAGAAGAGAAGAGGAAGGAAGGAGACAGATGTGGTCAGGAGGATAAAAGGGGGGAATCAAAAGGAGAGAGACAGATCTAGCCAGTAATCAGTTCCCTAAGTGTTCTCCACCAGTTGGAACCCACAGAAATTCACAGAGTTGGGTAGAGAAGAGAGGGGTTAGTGAGGAGACACAGGTGACCTGGTGGAGAAAAGGGAGATTCCAAAGGGGGAGAGAGCAGTCAAGCCAGTAATCTCACTCCCAAGTAAAAATGGGTACTGAGAATTGAGTTCTTAAAGGTACAAAATTGATAACAAATACCAAAAAGCAAAGATTAAAAATCTAGAGTTTGGAATTTCAAAAATGCAATATGAAAGAAAAGAAGAAAAAAAGGAGAGAAAAAAAAAAAAAAAAGCAAAGTCACAGAAATTATAAAAAATATATATACATGAAGTTTGCTTTTAAAAAATAGGGTCTTTTTTTGCAAAGTAATAGTAGGTTATAAAAGTGAAAATTAAAGGTGTAATACAGAACTTAAAATTTTTAAAAAAATTAAAAAAAGAATGATCATAAAAATATTAAAAATATATCTAGGATTTTCTCTGGTGTTGTGAGTATTGTGGGGTCATTTCATTTTCGGATAGTTCCTTGGTCTGGCTTATATTTCTCAAGATCTATAGGCCCCTTCCTATGTAGTTGGTACTAACAAGAGGGTTTTAATCTATTGCACCTGTCACTTCCAAGGTGGTTTCCTCTGTTTTAGCTTCTGTTTGCTGGTCTCTTCAGTGTCTGATTTCCGCCCTGACACAACAAGGGCAGTGGTGGACACTTTTTTTAGGCTCACTTGTTCAGTCACACTGTGGGGAGGGAGGGACGCTGCACACAAATAGCACTGGCATGTGCTCGCAGTGCCTCAGCCACACTGGGCCTGCCTCCACTCATGGCACATGTACCCTCCCTTCCCATTCTGCTCAGGCTCTAGGTTGCTCTGTCGGGAACCGTCCGAGGCCGGCCCTGGGATGCATGCACCTCCCAGGTCTAAGCCGCTCAGGTTCAGGCACTTGGGTAGTCCTCAGAGGCGCAGACTCGGTTGGGCCTGCGTTTTATGCCCTTCTCAGGTCCGAACAGTTCAGGTGATGGGGTGTTTGGCGAGCATGGTCGCTGAGACTTATCGCCTCTCCCGTCCCTGCTGCTTGGTTTTCTGGGTGTAGAACTGGCACACCTTCTCAGGTGGATGTTGACCATCCAGAACCCCAAGAAGTCTTAGTTAGCAAAGAAGCCTGCTTACAGTTTTGTAGATAATGTCTCTCTGGGGCTGCGATTGCCCCCTTTTGGCTCTGGCTGCCTGTCACCAGAGGGGGATGGTCTGCAGCTGGCTATCTCTGTTCAATCCTTTGTTCTGTGCCCAGGCCTGGTGGTGTCTTAGGTTAGGGTTGGCTTTTCGGGTGGTAGTTATCCCACAGTCTGGTTTGCTAGCCCAAGTTAGTTCACTCAGATTGGGCTTGGGGCATTCAGGCCAGATCCTTATGCAAAGCAATGCAGCCTGCGCCTCCCTGCCCAGCCCCTGCTTGCTGGTGGCGGGTGCAGGCATCTGCACTGCTTCTCCACTGAGAGTTACCGTTGGGCACAGAATCTGTGGGTTTTAATTATTTATTTACTTTTCCTCCCTGTTATGTTCCCCTCTGTGCTTCCAAGGCTCACCACAGACTCGGCAGTGAGAGTGTTTTCCTGGTGTTTGGAAACTTCTCTCTTTTTAAGACTCCCTTCCCGGAATGGAGCTCCGTCCCTACCTCTTTTGTCACTTTTTATGTCTTTTATATTTTTTCCTACCTCCTTTCGAAGACAATGGGCTGCTTCTCTGGGTGCCTCATGTCCTCTGCCAGCATTCAGAAGTTGTTTTGTGGCATTTACTCAGCGTTTAAATGTTCTTTTGATGAATTTGTAGGGGAGAAAGTGGTCTCCCTGTCCTATTCCTCTGCCATCTTAGGACCGCCTCTCCAAATGGTGTCTTTTTTATGTTGTTTTTGTTTTATATTGTGAAACAGGCATTGAAGTTGATGTTATTTTGTTTTAAAAATCTTACAGATTGGAAACAGAAATAAAGCTATATTAATAATAGTTATCAGCTTAAAGACTATATTGTATTAGAATCTAGTTAAGTCTGTTTTGGAAAAGGAAGATAAAAGTGTTTTTGTATATATCTTTTTATTTAATTTTTTATTTGTAGTTACAGTGTGTAATGTGTTTGTTTAATTATGTCTTGTGTTTGTGGATTATAAGGACTGTTTGTAATCTGTTTAATAGAGAATGAATGTAAAAATTGTTTGAAT
This sequence comes from Capra hircus, assembly GCF_001704415.2. NCBI lineage: Eukaryota > Metazoa > Chordata > Mammalia > Artiodactyla > Bovidae > Capra > Capra hircus. Next base: position 22,224,926 of record NW_017189516.1, read on the forward strand.
TTGTTTAGAAATATAGGCAGGGCCATTTTCTGTTTTTATAGAATTAGATGTTTTCATTATTGAAAGGTAAGTTGATAGGTAGATTATAACATGTTGTGTAGTTTTACCTTGGAGAGGCGTGGCCCATATAAAAGAAGAATTTGAATTGATCAAGATATGTAAGATGGAAGAGGAAGAAAGTTCAGGGTAATGAGTTAAATCTATTTGTCATTTTTTTATTTGTCATAAACGTTTTTTATATTTTTGTATTTATCATTTTATTTTTCATATCTTATATCTTTTTATTAAAAGTATACATCTTATTTTTCTTTAACAACTATGAAGTATCTTGTATGTTAGTATTTTATAGATTGGTAAATATATTTATTATATCATATTATTTGTTATAATATATATTTTTTAATATTCTAAAATCTCTTTAGTTTTTCTATAAGAAAAGCTTTTTGTAAGAGGAAGTTAATGTTCAGCAACTAATGTTTAAAATCTTATTTCATTAGGAAATGACCTAGCTATTTAATAAACTTTAACTATTTAGTTCAGTATACCTCTAGAAACTTGTTACCCCAATCCTAAGAGATTATTTTAGATTATAATAATAGATTATTCTATTAAAATATAATTATTTTAATAGTTTATCTAAAAGTTTTCATCTCATTTATATATATATATATAAAGAGTTACCTTTTTGTTAACAAATTTAGTTTATCTTGAACCTAGGCATAATAAAAGTATCATTTAATGTTGGTGATTTAAGACATGTCTTAATTAGATTAGCAAACAATTATATTTAAATTATATTTATACTTAAATAAACATTATATTTAATATTGAAAGTTTCTAGTTTACATGAACCTAAATTTAAATAGAGCTCATTAACTTCATATTATCCAAAAACAAAGACATACATTGAGACATAGATAGATAGGTATAGTTTTTCACTTGAAATATCTTTTCCATTTAAAAATTTTTTTTTCACCAATTTTGTTTATGGCTGGAGTCCAAGATAGAGTGGGTTGTGTATCTCAAGGACATGACAAGAGTTAACTTTAGGTTTTTTCTTAGGCCTGTTTTGTTTTCCAGGCAGAATTGGAGCTCCAAAAAAGTATTTTAACAAGTTAACCTTTTCTTAACTGTATGTGTAAGAAGAATCGGTTTTGTAATTTCAAAAAAGATTTTATTTTAATCAGTTTTTTTTCTGGAGTCTAAAGAATATCATGGCCATTTAGTGTCAAAAATATCATCTCTCCTTTTTGTAGTTACAGTATATTATTAATGATATATGCATGAGGGAATTGTTGTCACATTGGATGTAAAGCCTTGGCTACAAAATTTTTGAGAAATATTATGATTGTTAAGCATATTTTGAGGTAATATAGTCTATTGAAATCTTTCATGAGGCCCGATATGATTAGGATAAGGGAGAAAGAAAGTGAATCTCTCCTGGTCTAAAGGGTGTAAATGTATATTAAAAAGGAAATCTTGTAAGTCAGTAATAATAATGTGTCAATTTTGAGAAATAGTAATAGGTAATGGGATCTCTAGTTGTAATGTATCTATAGGTTTCATAGATGCATTGACTTTTTAAAGGTCTGTTAAGAGACACCATTTGCTAGATTTCTTTTTTATAATAAAAATTGGAAAGTTCTAAGGAGAGTAAGATTCCTCAATCTGTTTTAATTTTAATTGTGTGTCTATAAGGTTTTTAGTGGCCTGTAATTTATCTTTTGTAAGGGACCATTGCTCTGTCCAAATAGACTGATCATTTTTCCAAGTTATTTTAATAATTGTTTTGTTTGTTAAGTGAGCAGGGGCCCTTAGGAAAAATGTGGGATGTATATCTGAGTTTTCCATTGTAAAAGTAAGTCTCTTTCTATTAGATTAAGGGGTGTATTTATCATACGAGGTCTTAATGTTGTAGGTTGGCCTTTTGGTCCCTCATATGGGTAGATCTGAACATTTTGATAAATTTTTTGTACTTTGGTTTGAGAAATTTTTGCAATTTGGCAAGAGACCTTTTCTATAGGCCAGGATTTGGGCCATAAGTGTTTGGAAATAACAGTAATACTAGATCCAGTGTCGAGGAGACCAGAAAATCTTTTATCATTAATTTTGATATTTGTATTTGGTCGGGCATATTCAGATACCAATGATGTTCATAAGGATTGTTTTTGATCCGTACTGTTGAATCTGTCTGTCCATACATTACTGCTGCTAAGTCACTTCAGTCGTGTCCAACTCTGTGTGACCCCATAGACGGCAGCCCACCAGGCTCCACCATCCCTGGGATTCTTCAGGCAAGAACACTGGAGTGGGTTGCCATTTCCTTCTCCAATGCATGAAAGTAAAAGTTGAAAGTGAAGTCGCTCAGTCGTGTCCAACTCTTGGCGACCCCATGGACTGCAGCCTACCAGGCTCTTCCATCCATGGGATTTTCTAGGCAAGAGTACTGGAGTGGGGTGCTATTGCCTTCTCCACCATACATTACTAGAGGAGTTAATAGAAATGTAAGGCAAAAGAAGTTATTGAGCAATTTTGTCCCCCTTTTTGAATTGTCATAGAATCTGAGATGACATCATAATTTGAATCTCTCCGTTATAATTTGAATCAATTATTCCAGGGTGAACAATAATTCCTTTAGAAGCCAAACTAGCTCAGCCAAATGAAAGACTGAAGGTTTGTGGGCGCAGGGGTCCAAAAAGTCTGGTAGGTACTCTAGAAGAGACTGCTTAAGGGTAAAGGAAAAAAAATCATCTAGGGCTGGTATATTAACAATAGCATTGCTGGATGTTGAAGGTTTGAGGGAAAAGATAGAATTTGCCCTTGGTTTTTGCTTTAGGGTACCTGGGGGGTCCCCTGTTTGGAGTTCCCTGGAATAGGTTTTCCATCAATATCAAATTTAAATTTAAAATCTTTGGTCCAATGTATTCCTCTATGGCAGTGAGGGCGAACTTTGGAGGTTTTTTACTAGCCTTCTTAGGGTAGTCTCCTTTTAAATGGTTTTTATATCCACATGTAAAGCATCCTTCATTTTTCTTTTTAAAGGCAGTAGCAATTGTTTCAGCTAGCATTTGCATCTTTTGACTTTCTGATTCTAGATTTTGACAAGCCTTTAAATAATCAATAATAGCCCAGTCTCCTGAATTGCAGTAATAGTTCTTTGACATTCCTGATTTTTATTTACATAGGCAAGTGATTTTTCTAGCTGTTTCTTTTCTTTATTTTTTCTGATTACAGTATGGGAAAAAATAGTTTCTAACCTAGCAAAAAAACAAAAACAAAAAACAAAACAAAAAACATAACTTTCATTTGGCTCAGTTCAGTCACTCAGTTGTGTCCGTTTTGCGACCCCATGAATTGTAGCATGCCAGGCCTCCCTGTCCATCACCAACTCCTGGGGTTCACTCAAACTCATGTCCGTCGAGTCGGTGATGCCATCCAGCCATGTCATCATTTGTCACTCCCTTCTTCTCCTGCCCCAATCCCTCCCAGCATCAGATTCTTTTCCAATGAGTCACCTCTTCCATGAGGTGGCCAAAGTACTGGAGTTTCAGCTTTAGCATCATTCCTTTCAAAGAACACCCAGGACTGATCTTCTTTAGAATGGACTGGTTAGATCTCCTTGCAGTCCAAAGGACTCACAAGAGTCTTCTCCAACACCACAATTCAAAAGCATCAATTCTTCGGTGCTCAGCTTTCTTCACAGTGCAACTCTCACATCCATACATGACCACTGGAAAAACCATAGCCTTGACTAGATGGATCTTTGTTGGCAAAGTAATTTCTTTGCTTTTCAATATACTATCTAGGTTGGTCATAACTTTCCTTCCAAGGAGTAAGCGTCTTTTAATTTCATGGCTGCAATCACCATCTGCAGTGATTTGGGAGCCCCCCCCCAAAAAAAAATTCTCACACTGTTTCCACTGTTTCCCCATCTATGTCCCATGAAGTGATGGGACCAGATGCCATGATCTTCGTTTTCTGAATGTTGAGCATTAAGCCAACTTTTTCACTCTTCTCTTTCCCTTTCATCAAGAGGCTTTTTAGTTCCTCTTCACTTTCTGCCATAAGATTGGTGTCATCTGCATATCTGAGGTTATTGATATTTCTCCCGGCAATCTTGATTTCAGTTTGTGCTTCTTCCAGCCCAACATTTCTCATGATGTACTCTGCATATAAATTAAATAAGCAGAGTGACAGTATACAGCCTTGACGTACTCCTTTTCCTATTTGGAACCAGTCTGTTGTTCCATGTCCAGTTCTACGACAGTTGGAAATTAAATAGATTCCATCTGATGGCCACTGTATGTATAGAGACGTTGAAGATCAACTGAAAGAACAGAACTGCATTCTGACTGTGGCTGCCTTAAGATGCCAAACTGCTAACTATATGAAAAGTCATGTGGAAGACTTTCTGCCATTTTCAACAAACTGTAATATGGGAGTTATGTATACTTCTGACGAGTTTGGAAAGTACTGTGATGATATTGTAAACACAGCTTCATGGGGGGGGGGGAGTCAACTTGAGATAAGAGCCCTATCTCACATTTTATGAAAACCAGTAGAGATAATACAGGCAGATTCTCCTCTTATTTTTGTTGGTGAAGAATATCCAGAAGACCTATTAATACTTGTTTATGTGAAACATGCATATGGCTTAGGAGAACACTACAATTCTGTTACACAGTTGGTGAACATAGTTACTGAAAATTACAGCTAGTCTATAAAATGTTGCTATTATCTCAGTGTGCTGATTTGAGTATTAATACTAAATATTGGATTATTCTCAGTGTTTCTGAAAAAACACAACTACCTTAAATCAGTTTTATGGCAAAGTTACTAATAGGTTTTTAAAAAATGCATCAGAGAGAAACTTTAACTGATGTCCCCTTCATGGTGTTTTAAAAACACTTTCAAGTTCTTTGGGGAGAATATCATTACAGACCAAGATGGTACCCTGATTGTTGATATTTTTATTAAATATAAGATTCTGAACATTCTATTCTGTGTTGAAATTGTTAAAAATCTTTTTTCTCCTTATTACTGTAATCATATCAATGTAATTTTTCTTGAAGAAGTGAAATGACCAAGTCTTTTTGATATTGCAATAATGTGGTGATAGGAAATTTAATTAATGTTTATAAATAACTTGTCTGCAGTAACATGGCTGTTGATGGGATTAATCCTGTGACTTTAAAAAAATTTTTTTTTAATTGGAGGATAATTGCTTTACAATGTTGTATTGGTTTCTGCCATATAACAACATTAATCAGCCATAGGTATGCATATATCTGGCCTTCCCTTGTGGCTTAGCTGGTAAAGAATCCACCTGCAATACAGGAGACCTGGGTTCGATCCCTGGGTTGGGAAGATCCCCTGGAGAAGGGAAAGGTTATGTGCTCCAGTATTCTGGCCTGGAGAATTCCATGGAGTGTATAGTCCATGGGGTTTCAAAGAGTCGACACGACTGAGTGACCTTCACTCACTTCACTCATGCATATATCCCTTCCCTCTGGAAACTCCTCCCATCCCTCCCCATCCCACCCCTTTAGGTTGATACAGTGACATTTTTGTATAACCCCATCAAAGTGCAGCTAAGTCGCTTGCTTTAATAAAATAAGTCTTTTATTTGTATATAACTTAAAAAGATGCAGCAGATTATTGCTTTCCTAATTTGTTGATTATTCCTTGCTATTTCTCAACTTCAGAATAGTTGTGACATCGTATCTTGATTATCTTAACTATAAATTTTTATCTTCTTTGTTGTACTTTCTCCATCACTACTCAGCTACTTTACTTTCCTTGCAGCCTTTTCCACTGAAAAATAGTTATTAGCTTCTCTTTTTCTTTAACTTGTGCAAATTGAAGGAGTAGCAATGTAAAAGGGCCCAAGGCCAAATTTACTTCAAATTCTTCTTCTACAATTTGTCTTTTAAGGTCTCTCTTTTTGCTTCATTCTCTAGGATTAGGGAAAACCTTTGTTACTTGTTATTTTATTAGCCATATTAATTTCATCTTTCCTCAAATATTTGAGAATATTTGTTTCAAATGTTTGGGAATTTTTATACTATATATATATATATATATATATATATATATATATGCCTGAAAACTACTGTTGAGTCAAGACTGTATAATAAAATCAGTTTTCAGTTGAATGATTTGCCAAATCAGACTTTAGGTTATTTATAAAATATTTTAAAAAGATAGTACACCCATATGTACAAATGTGTTTGATAATTTGTTATGTAAGGGGTTTTATGATAATGAGACCTTTTTGGTTTGATCTGTTTTTCTGAAATAAGGAGTAACTAGTAACATTTTATATCAAGTTTATGTAAAGTTTAATTTTTTTCTCCATGAATGCAGTTAATTTTTCTAAGTAAATAATGAGTTTTATGAGCTTCCACAGTGGCTCAGTGGTAAAGAATCGACCTGAAATGCAGGAGATTTGGAGGCACATGTTTGATCCCTGGGTCAGGAAGATCCCCTGTAATAGGAAATGGCAACACACTCCAGTAATCTTGCCTGGAAAATTCCATGGACAGAGGAACTTGGTGGGCTGTATAGTCTGTGTTGTCACCGAGTTGGACATGAGTGAATAACTAAACAACAACAACTGGGTTTTATAACATAAAAACAGGATATCAGTATTATGTGCTCAGCAGGCAACAGTGTGGGGAACTATTGTGGTCTTCTTGAGCAGATAAGTACTGCATGAAGGTATTAACATTTCTAAAGATAAAGAATCATTCTGGCTGCTAAACAAAATGTGTTCTTAAGGCCAATTGTTTTGTAATGCTGGATCTGGATTTTTTCTGGGGTGGGGGGAGGTAATCTGTTACTTTAAAATTAAAAGAGAAGCATTAAGCAATAAAACAAAATACAGTGAAATCTAGTTATTGTAAATTTCAACTGTAATTAAAGTATTGTAAAACAACTTATTGGTAACTTTTTTTCCAGCAAGGTGAGTATAATTTTCTTGATTAAAGGTATTATTTTTTCCATTTTAAATGGCCAATATGATTATGAACAGGATTTATATGTTGCAGCCTCTGTTATTTCATAAAACTTGAGATAAAAATTATTTTAGCTGTAACCTAAAGCTAAAGTCTGAAAAATAACAGATGTTCAGTTCAGTTCACTCAGTCAGGTCCAACTCTGCGACCTCATGGACTGCACCACGCCAGGCCTCCTTGTCCATCATCAACTTCGGTAGTTTACTCAAACTCATGTCCACTGAATCGGTGATGCCATCCAACCATCTCATCCTCTGTCGTCCCCTTCTCCTCCCGCCTTCAATCTTTCCCAGCATCAGGGTATTTTCCAATGACTCAGTTCTTCACATCAGGTGGCCAAAGTATTGGAGTTTCAGCTTCAGCATCAGTCCTTCGAATGAATATTCAGGACTGATTTCCTTTAGGATGGACTGGTTGGATCTCCTTGCAGTCCAAGGAACTCTCAGTATATACTAGTTTAGTTTGCTGTATGATGCTGATTTCTTAGGGAAATCAGATAAGCTTTCATTTGTATTGACTTAGAAAGGTAAATGTCAGAGTTCTGGAATATGACTAATTTACTTAAGTGAATTGTATCTGCTTCAATATGCTTATAACATATAAAGCAAGTAAGAATGTGTAACTATAGTGAACAGCAAAATTTTGTTCATAATATCTAATATTTTCTAAAAAAAATAAAAGAATTAAATAAAAAAAAAGAAAATTAAAGATACCAAGGGAACATTGCATACAAAGATGGGCACAATAAAGTCTAGAAATAGTATGGACCTAACAGAAGCAGAAGCTCAACATTCAGAAAACTATGATCATGGTATCTGGTCCCATCACTTAATGGGAAATAGATAGGGAAACAGTGGAAACAGTGTCAGACTTTATTTTTTGGGGCTCCAAAATCACTGCAGATGGTGATTGCAGCCATAAAATTAAAAGACGCTTACTCCTTGGAAGAAAAGTTATGACCAACCTAGATAGCATATTGCAAAGCAGAGACATTACTCTGCCAACAAAGATCCGTCTAGTCAAGGCTATGGTTTTTCCAGTGGTCATGTATGGATGTGAGAGTTGCACTGTGAAGAAAGCTGAGCGCCTATGAATTGCTGCTTTTGAACTGTGGTTTTGGAGAAGACTCTTGAGAGTCCCTTGGACTGCAAGGAGATCCAACCAGTCCATACTAAAGGAGATTAGTCCTGGGTGTTCTTTGGAAGAACTGATGCTGAAGCTGAAACTCCAGTACTTTGGCCACCTCATGCGAAGAGTTGACTCATTGGAAAAGACCCTGATGCTGGGAGGGATTGGGGGCAGGAGGAGACGGGGATGACAGAGGATGAGATGCCTGGATGGCATCACTGACTCGATGGACATGAGTCTGAGTGAACTCTGGGAGTTGGTGATGGGCAGGGAGGCCTGGCGTGCTGTGATTCATGGGGTCGCACGGAGTCAGACATGACTGAGCGACTGAACTAAACTGAACAGAAGCAGAAGATATAAAGAAGAGGTGGCAAGAATACACAGAAAAACTGTACAAAATTATCTTAATCACATGGATAACGATGCTGGTGTAATCATTCACCTAGCGTCAGACATCCAGGAGTGTGAAGTCAAGTGGGACTTAGGAAGCATCAGTATGAACACAGCAGGTAGAGGTGATGGAATTCTAGCTGAGCTATTTCAAACCCTAAAAGATGATGCTGTGAAAGACCTGCACTCAATATGCCAGCAACATTATAATACTTGGCAGTGGCCACAGGACTGAAAAATGTCAGTTTTCATTCCAATCCCAAAGAAGGGCAATGACAAAGAATGTTCAAACTATGACACAGTTGCACACATTTCACATGTTAACGAGGTAGTGCTCAAAGTCCTTCAAGCTAGGCTTCAACAGTATCTGAACTGAGAACTTCCAGATGTACAAGCTGGATTTAGAAAAGGCAGAGGAACCAGGAATCAAATTTCCAATATCTGTTGGTTCATAGAAAATCAAGGGAATTCCAGGAAAACATCTGCTTCTGCTTCATTTACTATGTTGAAACCTTTGACTGTGTAGATCACAACAAACTGTGGAAAATTCTTAAAGAGATGAGAATGGCAGATAATCTTACCTGCCTTCTGAGATGCCTGTATGCAGGTCAAGAAGCAACAGAACCAGACCTGGAACAATGGACTGGTTGAAAATTGGAAGAAGTGTATGTCAAGGCTGTATATTGTTACTGTGCTTATTTAACTTCTATGCAGAGCTCAGTTCCGTTCAGTTGCTCAGTTGTGTCTGACTCTGCCACCCAATGGACTGCACCACGCCAGGCTTCCCTGTCCATCACCAACTCCCAGAGCTTGCTCAAACTCATGTCCATTGAGTCAGTGATGCCATCCAACCATCTCATCCTCTGTCGTCCCCTTCTCCCACCTTCAATCTTTCCCAGCATCAAGGTCGTTTCCAATGAGTCAGTTCTTCACATCAGGTGGCCAAAGTATTGGAATTTCAGCTTCAGCATCAGTCCTTCAGGACTGATTTCCTTTAGGATGGACTGGTTAGATCTCCTTGCTGTCCAAGAAGAGTCTTCTCCAGTGCCACAGTTCAAAAGCATCAATTCTTCAGTGCTAAGCTTTCTATATAGTCCAACTCTCACATCCATACATGACTACTGGAAAAACCATAGTTTTGACTAGACAGATTTTTGCTGACAAAGTAATGTCTCTGCTTTTAATATGCTGTCCAGGTTGGTCATAACTTTTCTTCCAAGGAACACGTGTATTTTAATTTCATGGCTGCAGTCACTGCTGCAGTGATTTTCGAGCCAAAGAAAATTAAGTCTGTCACTGTTTCCATTGTTTCCCCATCTATTTGCCATGAAATGATGAGACCAGATGCCATGATCTTAGTTTTCTTTGCAGAGTACATTGTGCCAAATGCCAGGCTTGATGAGGCACAAACATGAATCAAGTTTTCCAGGAAAAATATCCATAACCTCAGATATGTATATGATGCCAACTTTATGGCAGAAAGCGAAGAGGATCTAAAGAACCTCTTGATGAAGGTGAAAGAGGAGAGTTAAAAGGCTGGTTTCAAACTGAACATTCAAAAAACTAAGATCATGGAATCTGGTCCCATCAATTCATGGCTAATTTATGGGGAAACAATGGAAACAATTAGACTTTATTGGGCTCCAAAATCATTGTGGTTGGTGACTTCAGGCATGAAATTGAAAATGCTTGCTACTTGAAAGAAAAGCAATGACATACCTAAGAAGCATATTAAAAATCAGAGACATTACATTGCAACAATAGTCCATATAGTCAAAGCTATGGTTTTCCCAGTAGTCATGTATGGATGTGAGAACTGGACCATAAAGAAGGCTGAATGCCAAAGAATTGATGCTTTTGAACTGTGGTGTTAGAGAAGACTCTTGAGAGTCCCTTGGATTGCAAGGAGATCCAACGAGTCCATCCTAAAGGAGATCAGTCCTGAATATTCATTGGAAGGACTGATGCTGTAGCTGAAGCTCTAATACTTTGGTCTCCTGATGCAAAGAGCTGACTCAATGGAAAATACCCTGATGCTGGGAAAGATTGAAGGTGGGAGGAGAAGTGGACAACAGAGGATGAGATGGTTGGATTACATCACCGACTCAATGGAGATGAGCTTCAGTAAACTCCAGGAGATACTGAAGGAAAGGGAAGCCTGGTGTGCTGCAGTCCATGGAGTTGCAAAGATTCCAACATGACTGAATCAACTTAACATCAAGTAGAGTGGTAGTGAGGGGAAATGTCCAAGTGAGTCCTCTTTTTTTTTGTAGCTACAGTTGATATGCCTATTCAGAAAGTCATCCAGTATATCTAGGAAGGTCTCTGGACCTGTTGTGGACATTGTGGGGCCAGCTCAGACTCAGATCTTGCTTTGGTGCAACTTGCATTCCCTCTCAGAGTTTATAGTTGCCCCTAAAGTCCAGTCTCAGGCTATTATATGTTATATTGTTCAACACAGCAATTCATAATTTTTAGAGGCTATATTCCTTAATTGTTACTACAAAATACTGGCTATATACCTTGTTTTGTACAACACATTCTTTAAGCTTATTTTTTTATACATAATAGTTTATACCTCTTAATCCCTTACCCCTGTCTTACCCCTTCCCCTTCTCTCTTCCCCCTGGTAAACACAGTTTGTTCTCTCTGTCTGTGACTCTGCTTCTTTTTGTTATATTCACTAATTTTTCAGACTCCACATATATGTGATAACATACAGTACCCTTCAAGTCCATCAATGATTTTGCAAATGGCAAAATTTTCTTTCTTTTCTTTTCTTTTTAAGAGCTAAGTAGTATTCCAGAATGTATTGATGAACATTTGGGTTGCTTCTATATCTTGGCCATTGTAAATAATGCTATGAACATTGGAGGTCATGTATCTTTTCAAATTAGTGCTTTTTGTTTTGACACTGCATACCCAGTTGAATTTCTGGGTCATATGCTGAATCGATTTTTAGTTTTTTGAGAAAACAACATGGTGATTTCCACAGTGGCTGCATCAACTCAAACATCCACCAATGGTGTTTGAGGTTCCATTTTCTTCACATCCTCACCAAAATTTGTTGTTTTTTTTCTTTTTTATGGTAAGCTTTCTGAGAAGTGTGAGATGATAGCTTACTGTGTTTTTGAACTAATTCATTTATTTTAATTGGAAGCTAATTACTTTACAATATTGTGGTGGTTTTTGCTATACATCGACATGAATAAGTCAAACATATTCGTGATGATTAGCGGTGTGTAGCATCATTTTATGGCACCCCACTTCAATACTCTTGCCTGGAAAATCCCATGGATGGAGGAGCCTGGTAGGCTGCAGTCCATGGGGTTGCTAAGAGTCAGACATGACTGAGTGACCTCACTTTCACTTTTCACTTTCATGCATTGGAGAAGGAAATGGCAACCCACTCCAGTGTTCTTGCCTGGAGAATCCCAGGGATGGGGGAGCTTGGTGGGCTGCCGTCTATGGGGTCGCACAGAGTCGGACATGACTGAAACGACTTAGCAGCAGCAGCAGCATTTTATGTGCCTGTTGGTTATCTGCATGTCCTATCGTAAAAATGTCTATTTAGGTCTTATGCCCATTTTTAAATCAGGTTGTTTTTTGCTATTGAGTTTTACTAGCTGTTTGGATATTTTTAATATTAAGCCCCAATCAGTCATGTTGTTTGCAAATATTTTCTCCAATTCAGTAGGCTGTCTTATTGTTTTGTTCATACTTTCCTTTGCTGTGCAAAAGCTTTTAATTTTAATTAGGACCCATTTATTTATTTTCACTTTTATTTTTCTTGCCTTAGGAGACAGATTAAAAACAATATTGCTATAATTTTGTCAAATAGAATTCTATATTTCTATTTTTCTAAGGATATAGTCAGTGATATAAAATTTCCCCTCAGCCTTGTGTTAGTTGTGTGTCATTAGTTTTAATGATATGTATTTATTTTCATTCAGTTCAATGTATTTTTCATTTCCCTTGAGATTTATTTTTGGTCCATGAACGTTGAGTAAGTTTATCACTTAATGTTCAACTGTTTATATAGTCTTTTGTTATCTTTCTGTTATTGCTTTCTAGTTTGATTTCATTGTGATTGATAAACACAGCTGATATTATTTCAGTTCTTGTAAACAATTTGAATTTTTCCTTTAATCTAAGATATGGTCTACCTTGACATGTTTTGTAGGTACCTCAAAAGAATGTGCAGTCTTCTGTTTTTGAGTGTACTGTTCTAAGTACATGTGAATTAATTCCTATTGGTTGATAGTTTTTTTTTTTTTTTACATTCTTCTGTATCCTTGTTTTCTGTCTCATTGGTTGCAAGAGGATTGTTAAAATTTTGAACTTAAATTTTGATACTTTTTTATTAAGTTTTGTGTCTTGTATAATACTTATTTTTTTTTGTTGATATTTTTTTGTCTTGTCTATTTATTATATCAACACAAATTCTCTTTTTTCAGTACTGTTTCATGTGGTATATTTTTTTTTTTACTTTTAATCTATATTTGAAGTAATTGTGGATTTTTTGTTTCTTATTTCAATTCTTAGTATTTCTTCACGTTTTTTCTGTTCATTTCAGTTCATCAGTCTGTCACCTCTACCTATGGACAGCAGACACCAGGCATCGTGTCCATCACCTAATAATTTAAAATTATTTGATTTATTTGTCTGTTTGGTCTTAGTTGGGTGCAGGATCTTTGTTTAATCATAACTTCTATTGTGATTAATTTCACCTGGTTTATATGTGTGTGCAGTTAGTTGCTACATATGGTTTTTTCTTGATCAGAATTGACCTTGCTAAGTCATTCAGTCGTGTCGACTCTTGTGACCCATAGACGGATCAGGCTTCCCATCCTGGATTCTTAGCAAGAACACTGGATGGTTGCATTTTCTCATGCATGAAATGAAAAGTGAAATGAACATCAGTCGTGTGACTCTTAGACCATGATGCACTACAGTCCTACATCCATGGATTTTCCGCAAGGTACTGGAGTGGGTGCATTGCCTCTCCGACTGAACTGTTTCTGCATTGTAGCATCTTAACACTGGACCATCAGGAGTCTCACATACTTATAGTCTATTTTTTCTTATTTTTGTCCTGTCTTGTATATATTTTTCTTTTTGCTTGTTTTTTTGCTCTTATGTCTATTTCATCTGATATCAAACACAGACATTCCTGCTTTCCTTTTCAGTATCTGTTTCCACATGTGGGTATTCATTTTTTTTCCCATACTTTTTACTTTTAACTCACTATATTTGAAGTGATTTTCTTGTGATGGACCCCTAGATAGTTTAGGGGAAAATATTATTTAAATATTTATAATTTTTATTTTTTAATTGAACTAGGCCACTGGATTTAGTAGGCATTACATGAGTTTTCAGGGTATACCAACATTATATTTTTACATAGGTTGTTTCCATATCTTCATTATTGTAAATAACACTGCAATGAACATAGGTTGCATGTATCTTTTAGAAATTGTATTCTCATATTCTTTAGATAAAACATGTAAGTGGGATAGCTATAAATATTAATTCTATTCTTAGTTTATTGAGGAATCTCTATAATGTTTTCCATAATGGTTGCACCAATTTACATTCCCACCAGTAGTTCACGAGAGTTCCCTTTTCCTGCAACCTTGCCATCATTGGTTATTTGTTGGCTTTTGGTTGATAGGTTGATAGACATTTTGAGAAGTATAAGGTAATATATCATGATTTGCGTTTCTTGGTATTGAGCATCTTATCATATGCCTATTGACCACCTATATATCGTCTTTGTATACCTGTTTATTCAGCTGCCCTGCCCATTTTTAAATTGGTTTGTCTGGGTTTTCTTTGTTTTCTTTCGGTGTTTATTTATATGGAATGTGTGTGTGTGTGTGTGTGTGTGTGTGTGTGTGTGTATAGAACTAACACCCCCAAAAGATGTCATTTTCATTACAGAGAACTGAAATGCAAAAGCAGTAAGTGAAGAGATACCTGGAGTAACAGGCAAATTTTGCCTTGCAGTACAGAATGAAGCAGAGCAAAGGCTAATAGAGTTTTGCCAAGAGAATGCACTGGTCATTACAAGCACCCTCTTCCAACAACACAAGAGAAGACTTTACATAAGGACATCACCAGATGGTCAGTGCTGAAATCAGATTGATTATATTATTTGCAGCCAAAGATGGAGAAGCTCCATACAGTCAGAAATGAAAATGGGAGCTGACTGTAGCTCAGATCATGAACTCCTTATTGCCAATTTCAGACTTAAATTGAAGAAAGCAGGGAAAGCCACTAGACCATTCAGGTATGACCTAAATCAAATCCCTTACAATTATACAGTGAGAGTGACAAGTAGATTCAAGTGATTAAATATGATAGAGTCCCTGAAGAACTATGGATGGAGGTGCATGACATTGTACATGAGGCAGTGATTAAGACCATCCCCAAGAAAAATAAATGCAAAAAGGCAAAATGGTTGTCTGAGGAGGCCTTACACATAGCTGTGAAAAGAAGAGAACCAAAAGGCAAAGGAGAAAAGGGAAGATATACCCATTTGAAGGCAGAGATTCAAAGAATAGCAAGGAGAGATAAGAAAGCCTTCCTCAGTGATCAATGCAAGGAAATAGAAGAAAACAATAGAATGGGAAAGACTAGAGATCTCTTCAAAAAAATTAGGGATAACAAGGGAACATTTCATGCAAAGATGGGCACAATAAAGGACAGAAATGGTTTGGAGCTAACAGAAACAGAAGATATTAAGAAGAGGTGACAAGAATACACAGAAGAACTATGCAAAAAGGTCTTCATGACCCAGATAATCATGATGGTATGATCACTCATCTAGCTGGAATGTGAAGTCAGGTGGGCTTTAGGAAGCATCAGTATGACAATGCTAGTGGATGTGATGGAATTCCAGTTGAGCTATTTCAAATCCTGAAAGATGATGGTATGAAAGTGCTGCACTCAATATGCCAGCAAATTTGGAAAACTCAGCAATGGCCACAGGACTGGAAAAGGTCAGTTGTCATTCCAATCCCAAAGAAAGGCAATGCCAAAGAATGCTCAAACTACCACACAATCACACTCATCTCACATGCTTGTAAAGTAATGTTCAAAATTCTCCAAGGCAGGCTTCAACCGTACATAAACCATGAACTTCCTGATGTTCAAGCTGGATTTTAAAAAGACAGAGGAACCAGAGATCAAATTGCCAGCATCTGTTGGATCATCAAAAAAGTGAGAGAAGTCCAGAAAAACATCTATTTCTGCTTTATTGACTATGCCAAAAACTTTGACATGTGGATCACAACAAACTGTGGAAAATTCTTAAAGAGATGGGAATACCAGACCACCTGATCTGCCTCCTGACAAATATATATGGAGGTCAAGAAACAACAGTTAGAACTAGACATGGAACAACAGCCTGGTTCCAAATCAGGAAAGGAATATATCAAAGCTGTATATTTTCACTCTGCTTATTTAACTTATATGAAGATTACATCATGTGAAATGGGCTGGATGAAGCACAAGGTCGAATCAAGATTGCTGCAACAAATATCAATAACCTTAGACATGCAGATGACACCACACTTATGGCCAAAAGTGAAGAAGAACTAAAGAGCCCCTTGATGAAAGTGAAAGAGGAGAGTGAAAAAGTTGGCTTAAAACTCAACATTCAGAAAACAAGATCATGGCATCTGGCCACATCACTTTATGGCAAATAGATGGGGAAACAATGAAAACAGTGACAGACATTTTTTGGCTCCAAAATCCCTGCAGATGGTGACTGCAGTCATGAAATTAAAGGAAAAAAAATTAAAAAACGTGCTTCTTGGAAGAGAAGTTATGACCAACCTAGACAGCATACCTAAAGCAGAGACATTACTTTGCCAACAAAGGTCCATCTAGTCAATGCTATGGTCCTTCCATTAGTTGTGTATGGATGTAAGAGTTGGACTATCAAGAAAGCTGAGCACTGAAGAACCAATGCTTTTTAACTGTGGTGTTGGAGAAGACTCTTGAGAGTCCCTTGGACAGCATGAATATCCAAACAGTCCATCCTAAAGGAAATCAGTCCTGAATATTCATTGGGGGGACTGATGCTGAAGCTGAAACTCCAATACTTTGGCCACCTGATGTGAAGAACTGACTCATTGGAAAAGACCTTAACGCTGGGAAAGATTAAAGGTGAGATGAGAAGGGGACAGAGGATGAGATGGTTGGATGGCATCATCCACTCAATGGACATGAGTTTGTGTAAACTCCGGGAGTTAATGATGGGCAGGTAGATCTGGCATGCTGCAGTCCGTGGGGTTGGAAAGAGTCAGACATGACTGAGCAACTGAAATGAACTTGTATATTTGAATACTTACCCCTTTTTGGATAAATTGTTTACAAATATTCTCCTTAATAGGAAATCTTTTCCTTTTGTTGATATTTTCTGTCATTTGGCAAAATCTTTTTAGTTTGATGTCTATTTATTTATTTATTTTCCTTTGCCTGAGGAGACATATTCAGAAAGATATTGCTATGACCAATATAAAGGATTATATGGCATGTTTTCTTCTAGGATTTTTGTCATTTCAGGTCTTATTGTAAGTCTAATTAATTTGAATTAATTTTTATGTATGATGTGAGATAGTAGTCTAATTTCATTTTTTCGCATGTGACCATCCAGTTTTCCTAGCGCCATTTATTGAAGAAACTCTGCTTTTTTTCATTGTATATTCTTTGCCTTTTGACATAATTTAATTGTCCATTACATGTGTAGGTTTATTTCTGGGTTCTGTTCTATTCCATATCTACCAATACCATACTGATTTGATTACTATAGCTTTGTAATGTAGTTTGAAATCAGTGAGGGTGATAATTCCAGATGTGTTCTTTTTTTCCTCCAGATTTCTTTGGCTATTTAAGGTCTTTGGGGGTTCATAAAAAATTAGAACTTTTGGTTCTTTTTCTGTGAAAAATAACCTTTAAATTTTGATAGTAATTTCATTGAATCTATAGATTATATTGCATAATATGGACATTTAAACAATGTTAATTCTTATCTTTTTATGTTGTTGTGTCTCCTTCAGTTCCATTCAACAATGCCTTACAGTTTTCAGTATATGTCTTTCACCTCCTAGGTTAAATTTATTCCTAAATATTTTATTCTTTTCTTTGCAACTGTAAATAGTATTTTTACTTCATTTTCTAGTAGAGATAATCGAATATTTTATGTCCTTTATTTTGTGAAAGTTTTGCATTATGTTGATTGATTTGCTCCCTTAAACCATTCTCACAACCCTGGAATAAATTTAACTTGATTATGGTATATAACACTTATGATATATTGTATTTAACTTGATAATATATTTTTAAAGAATTTTGCATCTATGTTGATCTGGGATATTGGCTTGTAATTGTCTTTTTTTTTTTTTTTGACTGCTGTCTTTGATTTTGATATTAATGTAATGTGGGCCTCATAAAGTGAGTTAAGAAACATTCTTTCCTCTCTAAGTTTTTGGAAGTTTCAGGATGAAAGGTATTAAATCTTTGAATGTTTAGAAGAATTCATCTCTGATGGTGTCTGGTTCTGGGCTTTTGTTTTGGGAGAGGATTTGATTACTATTTTAATATCTTAACTAGTATTTGGTTTATTCACAGTTTTAGTTTCTTCATGATTCAGTTTGTATAATTCCAAGAACTTGTCCATTTCTAGGTTGTCCAATTTGTTAGCATACAGCTGTTCATAACATCCTCTTATAATCAGTTAATTTTGTGCTCAGTTCATTCGGTCAGTTGTGTCCAACTCTTTGCTAACCCATGGACTGCAGCAGGCCAGGCTCTTGTGTTCATGGAATTCTCCAGGCAAAAATATTAGAGTGGGTAGACATTGCCTTCTCCAGGTCATATTCCCAACCCAGGGACTGAACCATGATCTCCTCCATTGCTGGAAGATTCTTTACCATCTGAGCCATGAGGGAAGCCCATATCTGGGTTAGGCCATGTTAATAACCAAAGTCTCTGGGTCATTTGTCTTACTAGTTTATTACAATTCAGGAAATGTGTTTTCCTTGTTACTTCTCCCTATATCTAGAGTTACACTGTTACAATTAATTTTATATAGAGCTACTTATGTGATGAATTATATTATGATATTTAGCCATCATTTATTTTGTTAGAAGATTGGTTACACATTGGGTAATGCAAGAGACAATCTTATAAAATAGAGTATAAGTAATGCAGCTATAAATATTATAAAATCATAAATGGGGGTTTGTGCCATCAGTTTCTAGAACCAAACGAACTCCCTCAAAGATCACCAAGACTAGGAAGTTGATCACTTAAGGCAGGAATCTTATTTTTCATGTGGGTCATAGTTAGCATAAGAGGAAAGGGGTTCTGGAAAACAAATGTAAAAAAACTAACATTTTAAACAAACAGTAACAAAATTATAAATCATGTTTATCAGCCCTTTCAGTCCCATGTTAATTCCTGTTGATCTG
Organism: Capra hircus; assembly: GCF_001704415.2. Taxonomy (NCBI): domain Eukaryota; kingdom Metazoa; phylum Chordata; class Mammalia; order Artiodactyla; family Bovidae; genus Capra; species Capra hircus. The sequence continues at coordinate 22,243,941 of NW_017189516.1, forward strand.
GATGAAGCCATTAGGTTTTCCTTTAGAGCTTTGTAATTTCTTACCCAATTCAGTGATATGATCTAAAGTCATCAGAAACATATTTGTCAGAAAATCCTTTTAATGGATCTTCATGAAGATCTTCATTCTGTAAAGTGTTCAGAATTAAATGACTGTAAATGACAAAAAACCTAAAATGACATGGTTAAAAATCTGATTAGAGTGAAATTGACAAAGAAACTTCCCAGTTGCTGTGAGACACACCATTTTAAGATGATAGAGTTATGACATTATACCAGAACATACCTGATTTTTATAAATTCCATATAATTTTTGGAATATGTTTTAATGACACTTACCCAAGAAATATAACCAAAGAAGATTTAGTAATACTACTTGTCAATATTTAATTTAAGATGCCAAATAAACATAATCATTATAATATCTCACTTTGGAATGTTTCAGGGCCCTTGGAAGCATTCCAAAGTTAGCTAGAGGTCAAAAGAACTTAATTTAGAAATTAACTTGGGGAATGTTGTCAATATATCAAAATGTTTTAAAACACTTGGTCAAATAGTATCATATATCACTGTTAGGCATTACTTACTCAGCCAAAGTGACAATAAAATATTTTAAAGACAAGTAAAGTTACAACATTATCTAAAACATAAAGAAAGCTTTCAATGTTTTCAAAAGCAGATCAATATTCCAAGAACTTTGTTCTCATAACAAAAGAGTTAATTGAATTCTAGTCTTGTACCAGCTTACTTTTAATCTTAAGGTTTATTTACTCAATTAAATTTTATCTTGAACTTAGCTAGTCATGACCACGAAGAAACTCTTTTTTCAGGGTTCTTTTCCCACAAACTTTCTGTAACTTTCTTCTTGCTTTCAGATTTTTTTCTTTCTTTCTCTTTCTCTGGAACAAAATTACTTTCTTTTCACTAAAAAAAATGCAATTCTATTCTTTATACCTTTCTCCTTTTATATAAAGACTTTTTCCTTATTAATATAGTAGTTTTGTTATATATTTCAAAAGAAATCTTAACTTTAAAAACTTTAATTTATAGTGAAAATTGAGAAGCAATTGTGAGATTTTACATTAATGTTCTATAGATTTTCAAACATATAAATATTATTTATATTTATAAAAGCATGCTTTTTATAGAAAAATTTTCAATGTGACTCCCCAAATTTTTATTCTTACTTTTAAGTATTTTTAGTTTATCTATAAAAGGAATACTTTGTTCAGTAATTAATGTTTCAGTATCATATTTAATTTGGGAATGATATAGCTATTTAATAAATTTCCATCATTTAACTTTGCAAAACTATAAAGTTTCAAGGTACCAAAAATCTAGAGAAACTATTTTTACGTAGACATAGATAAAACATAGTCATTGAATGTTAGGTCCATGAATCAAAGCAAATTGGAAGTGGTCAAACAGGAGACAAGAGTGAACAATCAACATTCTAGGAATCAGTGAACTAAGATGGACTGGAATGGGTGAATCTAACTCAGATGACCATTATATTTATTCTACTGTCGGCAGGAATCCCTTAGAAGAAATGGAGTAGCCATCATACTTAAAAAAAGAGTCCAAAATACAGTACTTGAATGCAATCTCAAAAACGACAGAATGATCTCTGTTCGTTTCCAAGGCAAACCAAACAATATCACTGTAATCCAAGTCTATGCCCCGACCAGTAAAGCTGAAGAAGCTGAAGTTGAACAGTTCGGTGAAGATGTACAAGACCTTCTAGAACTAACACCCCAAAAAGGATGTTCTTTTCATTATAGGGGACTGGAATGCAAAAGTAGGAGGTCAAGAAACACCTGGAGTAACAGGCAAATTTGGCCTTGGAGTACGGAATGAAGCAGGACAAAGGCTAATAGAGTTTTGCCAAGAGAACGGACTGGTCATAACAAACACCCTCTTTCAACAACACAAGAGAAGACTCTACACATGGACATCACCAGATGGTCAACACCGAAATCAGATTGATTATATTCTTTACAGCCAAAGATAGAGAAGCTCTATACAGTCAGCAAAAACAAAATCGGGAGCTGCCTGTGGCTCAGATCATGAACTCCTTATTCCCAAATTCAGACTGAAATTGAAGAAAGTGGAGAAAACCACTCGACCATTTAGGTATGACCTAAATCAAATCCCTTTTGATTGTACAGTGGAAGTGAGAAATAGATTTAAGGGACTATATCTGATAGAATTCCTGATGAACTATGGATGGAGGTTTGTAACACTGCACAGGATACAGGGATCAAGACGATCCCCATGGCAAAGAAATGCAAAAAAGGAAAATGGCTACCTGAGGAGGCCTTACAAATAGCTGTGAAAAGAAGGGAAGCAAAAAGCAAAGGAGCAAAGGAAAGATATAAGCATTTGAATGCCGAGTTCCAAAGAATAGCAAGGAGAGAGAAGAAAGCCTTCCTCAGCGATCAATGCAAAGAAATAGAGGAAAACTACAGAATGGGAAAGACTAGAGATCTCTTCAAGAAAATTAGAGATACTAAGGGAACATTTCACGCAAAGATAGGCTCAGTAAAGGATAGAAATGGTCTGGACCTAACAGAAGCAGAAGATATTAAGAGGAGGTGGCAAGAATACACAGAAGAACTGTACAAGAAAGATCTTCATGACACAGATAATCACGATGGTGTGATCACTCACCTACAGCCAGACATCCTGAAATGGGAAGTCAAGTGGGCCTTAGGAAGCATCACTACGAACAAAGCTAGTGGAGGTGATGGAATTCTAGTTGAGCTATTTCAAATCCTAAAAGATGAGATTGTGAAAGTGCTGCACTCAATATGCCAGCAAATATGGAAAACTCAGCAGTGGCCACAGGACTAGAAAAGGTCGGTTTTCATTCCAATCACAAAGAAAGGCAGTGCCAAAGAATGTTCACACTACCACACAATTGCACTCATCTCACACGCTAGTAAAGTAAATGCTCAAAGTTCCCCAAGCCAGGCCTCAGCAATATGTGAACCGTGAACTTTCAGATGTTCAAGCTGGTTTTAGAAAAGGCAGAGGAACCAGAGATCAAATTGCCAACATCTGCTGGATCATGGAAAAAGCAAGAGAGTTCCAGAAAAACATCTATTTCTGCTTTATTGACTATGCCAAAGCCTTTGACTATGTGGATCACAATAAACTGTGGAAAATTCTGAAAGAGATGGGAATACTAGAACACCTGACCTGCCTCTTGAGAAACATATATGCAAATCAGGAACCAACAGTTAGAACTGGACATGGAACAACAGACTGATTCCAAATAGGAAAATGATTACATCAAGGCTGTATATTGTCACCCTGCTTATTTAACGTAAATGCAGAGTAAATTATGAGAAACACTGGGCTGGTTGAAGCACAAACTGGAATCAAGATTGCCAGGAGAAATTTCAATAACCTCAGATATGCAGATAAAACCACCCTTATGGCAGAAAGTGAAGAAGAACTAAAGAACCTCTTGATGAAAGTGAAAGAGGAGAGTGAAAAAGTTGGCTCATCATTCAGAAAACTAACATCATGGCATCCAATCCCATCACTTCATGGCAAATAGATGGGGAAACAGTGGAAACAGTGGCTGGCTTTATTTTTGGGGGCTCCAAAATCACTGCAGATGGTGACTGCAGCCATGAAATTAAAAGACACTTACTCCTTGGAAGGAAAGTTATGACCAACCTAGACAGCATATTAAAAAGCAGAAACATTACTTTGCTAACAAAGGTCCATCTAGTCAAGGCTATGGTTTTTCCAGTGGTCATGTATGGATGTGAGAGTTGGACTATAAAGAAAGCTGAGCACAGAATAATTGATGCTTTTGAACTGTGGTGTTCGAGAAGACTCTTGAGAGTCCCTTGGACTTCAAGGAGTTCTAACCAGTCCACCCTAAAGGAAATCAGTCTTGGGTGTTCATTGGAAGGACTGATGTTGAAGCTGAAACTCCAATACTTTGGCCACCTGATGTGAAGAGATGACTCATTGGAAAAGACCGTGATGCTAGGAAAGATTTAGGGCAGGAGAAGGGGACAACTGAGGATGAGATCGTTGGATGGCATCCCTAACTCGATGGACATGGGTCTGGGTGGACTCCAGGAGTTGCTGATGGATGGGGAGGCCTGGTGTACTGCGGTTCATGAGGTCGCCAAGAGTCGGACCCGACTGAGTGACTGAACTGAACTGAAAAGCTTTTATTCCATTTTAATCTACTTAACTTGTTTCCAACAATCATTTTTATATTACCTGTGAAAATTTTATCAGACATTTGGCAAAGTCTGCCATCATTTCAAGGTATTTTTCTTCCTAGCAAATTTTCTTAGAGATAATATGACATTATTTGACTTCTAGTAAACCTAAGTGCAATGAAAGTAAGACATCTGTATTCATTAAACCAAAAAGCAATATCAAACATTAATATTGACTGTTTCCCAGATGATGTGAATCTGCAGTTCATTTGGATTGTTTTCTATTGTATTTATAATTTTTAATGTGTGAGCACTTACTTTAAGGTCAATTAAATAGAGCTCTTTTAAAATTTTAATTTTGTTAATACTATCTGAAGGTAGAAACATTATATATAGTGCATGTGTATGTGTGTGTGTGTGTGTGTGTGTGTGTGTGTGTGTGTGTGTGTGTGTGGTGAGTCAGCTCCTCTATCCATAGAATTTTCCAGGCAAGAATACTGGAATGGGTTGCCATTTCCTACTCCAGGGGATCTTCCCTACCCAGGGATTGAACCTACATCTCATGCATACTGTGCTACCTGGGAAGCTTGATGTATAATTTATATATAGGCGTATAAATAGACATAACTAGAGATCTCATAGGTTTATTTTAGAATTTAATCATGCCTTAGGTGTTACAATATGAGCTTTCTTGTTTATAAATAATAATTTTAATAAGACCAATTTATTTGCTCAGATGACTAAAGCTTTTTACTATTAGTCAGAAAGATTTGATATTTGTGTTTGTTCTTAAATCCTTATGAAGGCTATGAATTAGATTTTAGATGAAGGAGCTTTTCCAGAAGTTTTAAAAAAGTTTCTTTATCCCCCTTTTTCTTTTTGGTTTCCGGTTCTACTTGATTGTGCTAATTAGGCTTAATCTCAGGTCATTGTGGGCTATGTTTATATTTCTAACTTGTAGATATAGGCAAGACAAAGACAGTTACTTTTAATTACCTCCAAAACTAATCATCTACAAAAAGGATATCAAAGATTGATTTGCCTACATTGTGTTTACCTTTTTGTATCAGTGAGATATTCAACTAAAATGGAAATCAAGAATTCTATGTTCTAGAATTTTATTTTATTTATTTTATTTATTTATTTTTTTTAGAATTTTAAAGTTTAATTTATCATGCCTTCAAAAGTTTGCACAAGGCATTCAACCACGCCCTCTTTCTGAGTTTACAAGGTCAACTCAGTGCAATGTACCATAGGGGCAAATAAAATCTCCATTATTGACTATATTAGCCTATGAATATTAGCTCCCAGTTTTTATTTTATACTGTGTGGGTTTGGGTAACCTGTTGGCTTCTTTGTGTATGTTTAATTATTATTGCCTGAGGGGCAGATTTATATGCCCTGCCTTATAATACCAGGCAGGAGAAAGATTCCCTAGGGAGACATAATGTCTATCACACAGTATAATTAAGCAAAAGAGAGGTAACTATCTTATACAAGGCCCATTTAAATATACCATCAGAATAATCAAGACAGCAGACTAGTAGGATGTGAAGCTCACCTTCTCCCCCAGATACATGAAAAAATACATCTATGTGTAGAGCAGTTCTCATGGGGTACCTACTAAACACTGGCAGAAGATCTCAGACTGCTGAAAGGGAAATAAAATCTCCATGTAACTGGGTAGGCAAAAAAGAAAAAAATCAGGACAGAACCTGTGCCCCTAGGAAGGAGCTGTGAGAGAATAAAGGTTCCTGAATCCTGAAAGGTCCTTCACTGGTGGGGAGATCAGACAGGACAAAAGGGGAGCTTCAAAGCATGAGAGGAGAATGCAGCAGGTGATTTGTGGCATCAAGACCAGAGGAAGAACAGAAAAATCAGTGCCACTGCTCTGCACTCCCCAGCCTGAAATACACTACCACCACTGTGGGCAGGGGCTGGATGCTGGAACTCAGAATTTGGAGATCAGAACTGTGAAGAGGACTGGAGCTAGCTGTGTGGAAACAGCCTCAATGTGGGGGTTGCTGGAATCCATTATGACCACAACTGAGTGTACACGGAGGAAACCTGGGTTACTTACAGGCTAGTCACCACTGTTTGAAGTTTGCATAGAGAGACAGGAGGGACTCTTGATTGTAGCCCTTTTCCTAGTGAGTGCACTCACAGAGGACTGGACACTGCCTGCACAGGCTCCAGGGGTGTGGGGGTGGGTATCAAGCTGCCACCATTAACCACCCATATGCCTGGAGTGTTTGTGAATCCCTGATGCATCCCTCCTGGAGCCCAGGTGTATTCATGACCCACCCCTCTACTACCCATTCAGACACCAAGAGTGGTCCCAAGATGCCATCACCACCCTCACAGTCTCCAGAAGTAGTCAGGAACCACCTTCAGGGTTGTGCCTGAACCACCCCTGCCTCTGAGAACCTCAGGACCAGGAAACAGCTACCATATCAGCGCACCTCCTATCAAGAGGATAACAACTAACACACTGAGGAAAGAGGTGACAAGCGTCCATACTAAAAACAGTCCTCACACCAAATATATTAAACCTACACAAAGATGCCCCCACATGTAAATAACCCTCCAAGACCACAGTAGATAATTATTTCTCCTAAAGTCACAGAATAAGAGAATATAAGTAAAATGGAGAAGCAGAGGAACCACTTCCAATTAAAAGATCAAGAGAAAGATTAAAAAAGACACTATATAATAATAAAAGGATCCATACAAGAAGGGGATTTTACACTTGTTAATATCAGTCAGTTCAGTTGCTCAGTCATGTCCGACTCTTTGCAACCCCATGGACTGCAGCATGCCAGGTCTCCCTGTCTATCACCAGCTCCTGGAGTTTACTTAAACTCATGCCTATTGAGTTACTGTTAATATATATAATATATATCTTGTTAATATATATGCACCTAATATAGGAAGACCCAAATACATGAAACAAACAGTAACAGACATAAGGAGAGAAATTTTGGTGTTTTTTAAGAGGTACATTCTGTAATTTAACAAAGCCTGGCTTTAAATTTTCAGTTCAAAAGCACACTTATTTTCCAAAAGGATGACTGCACAACTGATGCCATTGCAGAGAGCAGAATCTGAACCAACTTGAAAGTGGTGTGGCTCCATGAAGACAGAAACAGTAACTAACTGATTTACCTCAATGTTTAGGAAACAAAATCAATGTCAAAGTATCTGAAATCATAAAAATTCAATGCTTTACAAATTTTCCCTGTGAGCTATGGAAGCTTTTTACATGTAGTCTGTAGTAAAACAAATGCATTCTATCATTCCAAGTTGTACTTATAAATCCCATTATTCTTTTTGCTGAAAATAAATCAGTTATGTCTCAAACAGCACAAAGTGATAGCAATTACACGTTTCATGAAAATCTTTGGTGAGACTGCAATCCTGCAGAAGTGTCTTATTTTGTTTCCCTTCTACTGTTAGATACCATTAGAATCATCCAAGTAATTTTCAAAAGAGAAACCATAGGTCCATAATGAAGGATCAGCAGACCATCCTGCATTGCTGCATCACCTATTATATGTCATGTTTCCTTTAGAGTTTGATACGCTCTAACAAGTGATCACCACAGATGATATCTACCTGACAAGCTGAATCAAGACCCATTTTTCTTTTTCTTCTGAGGAATTTTTCTACATGTCCAATAGTTGCTTCTCATGAAATTCAGACAAACTTCTCCAGTGGCTTAAAATGTCCTGTGCCTTCATCAACACCAATAAACTTTAGTAATAAAGACATATCAAGTTCAGGTGGAATAGGACACATTGATTTTAAGACTTCTTAAGTTTTTCTTTTGCTTGAAGGGGCTGGCTGTGGAACAGCAGTTTTAGGTGCTTCTAGACCCCTTTATAGAAATCATGCATTTGCTTTTTTCTCTTAGATTGATCACTAATTTGTACACTATGTCTTGTAACCCTTGGTCCAACCTTATGTGGTAAAGAGGTTGTGTCTGATGTATTACTATGTTGTATTTTGGACATCTGTTGCTATAGCAAAAGTGTCTTACAATGCAGTTTTTACAAAATGTATGAAGACATTTTGTAACGGTAGTTGCATTTATTAAGTAACCTTTGCAAATGGAACACAAGATGTACGGGGCTGGCTCAGAGAGATTAATCACGTGCTCCTCCTCCTTCTGAGAGTCTGGCTGGCCCCACTTCAGCCTCAGCAAGAAGTGATTCATCTCTTCCTCCTGTTATTCCTCCTCGAGATCCTCATCCTCTTCCAATTCCTCATCGTCATCCTTAAAGCATCCCCTCAGCAGCCCAGGCTGCACCCAGGTTGCAGCTCAAGCAGGGAACTGGGAGTCTGAGCAGCCTGGAGCCCCTGTCTTGGGCAGGAGTGGCAGGCCCTCCTCATCTACTTTGGGCTCCAGGGTGAGGGCAGGAGGGGAGATGGAAGGCGGGGGCAGCATGGCTGTGACTCCCTGGGCCATGGCAGTGCCCTCATTGTCTGCAACTACTGCGGGGATCCCCTCCATGCCAAAAGTAGAACGATCAAATTTCTTAATGACAACTATTTTAAATTACAAAAGTTGGATCATCATATTCTGTTGATAGCTTACCAGGAACAGTGTCAGATTCGTGATCTCCAAAGAAGATTTAGCTTTGGGACCAGGGACCAGGCTTGATCACTCAAGACGTTTTATGTAGCAGGGTTTTATTAAAGTATAAAAAGGGACAGAGAAAGCTTCTGACATAAACATCAGAAGGGGGTTAGGAGTGCCCCCCCCCACTAGTCTTAGCAAGGAAGCTATATACTTTTTAAATTGGTGATTACAATAAATCAAAAGAATGTCTCGAGGTTGTAAAGACCTTTGTAGACCCACTCCTACAATTTACATTTTAAGATGATAGGATTAGAACTAACAATAGAAATATCTTACCAGACCCACTCCCATAATATACATTTTAAGATAACAGGATTAGTCAGAATGTTTTCAAGAAGGAGAAACTGTCCTCAAGCAAGATACCTTGTTGTTATATAATCCTTACTAAGGAAGGTAGAGAGAGAGAGAGAGGAAAAACAACAACAACAATAACAACTTGTCCTTTCCTCCTTGAGAACTCCAGACCCCTTTCTCCTCCTCGGCGACCCCAAACTTCTTATGCACCTACCTAGAAATTGACTCTCTCACCGCCTCCCCCCCTTTTCTTTTAGGAGAATTATATTGCCAGGAGAAAGGGGGTGTCATTTTCGTTCCATAATTACCTCCTGCTGTTGACAGGCATTGCCCTTAAATTATTGAGGCAATGTATTATTCTAACCTTCATATTGAGGGTCTCTGATTCAGGAGCCCCAAATAAACATTGGAGGAGAGTGTGGCACTCATAGGAGCCTGGACAACCATTTGTAACTTCAAAGCTTTCATTGTGTATATGTACCACAGCTTTCTTATCCATTCATCTGCTGATGGACATCTAGGTTGCTTCCATGTCCTGGCTATTATAAATAGTGCTGCAGTGAATATTGGGGTACACGTGTCTCTTTCAATTCTGGTTTCCTCGGTGTGTATGCCCAGTAGTGGGATTGCTGGGTCATAAGGCGGATTCATGTTGATCTATGGCAAAACCAACACAATATTGTAAAGTAATTAGCCTCCAAATTTATAAATAAATTTATTTAAAAAAAGCTTTCAGGAGGTTAGAAACAAACTGCGTTATATACTTGCAGATATAAGGAAAATAGACATTACACCAAGTTGAAACATAATCAGAATTAAATGTTATACTATGTCCATAATTAATGTACAAAGTGTTACACCAATTCATCTTAGGATTGCTCAGTTCAGTTCAGTTCTGTCACTGAGTAGTGTCCGACTCTTTGCGACCCCATGAGTTGCAGCACGCCAGGCCTCCCTGTCTATCACCAACTCCCGGAGTTCACCCAAGTTCATGTGCATTGAGTCAGTGATGCCATCCAGCCATCTCATCCTCTGTCGTCCCCATCTCTTCCTGCTCCCAATCCCTCCCAGCATCAGAGTCTTTGCCAATAAGTCAACTCTTCGCATGAGATGGCCAAAGTATTGGAGTTTCAGCATTAGCATCAGTCCTTCCAAAGAATACCTAGGACTGATCTCCTTTAGTATGGACTGGCTGGATCTCTTTGCAGGCCAAAGGACTCTCAAGAGTCTTCTCCAACACCACAGTTCAAAAGCATCAATTCTTCGGCGCTCAGCTTTCTTCACAGTCCAACTCTCACATCCATACATGACCACTGGAAAAACCATAGCCTTGACTAGACGGACCTTAGTCAGAAAAGTAATGTCTCTGCTTTTGAATATGCTATCTAGGTTGGTCATAACTTCCCTTCCAAAGAATAAGTGTCTTTTAATTTCATGGCTGCAATCACCATCTGCAGTGATTTGGGAGCCCCCAAAAATAAAGTCTGAAACTGTTTTCACTGTTTCCACATGTAGTAATGGGACCAGATGCCATGATCTTAGTTTCTGAATGTTGAGATTTAAGCCAACTTTTTGACTCTCCTCTTTCACTTTCATCAAGAGGCTTTTTAGTTCCTCTTCACTTTCTGCCATAAGGGTGGTACCATCTGCACATCTGGGGTTATTAATATTTCTCCCAGAAATCTTGATTACAGCTTGTGCTTCTTCCAGTCCAGCGTTTCTCATGATGTACTCTGCATTTATGTTAAATAAGTAGGGTGACAATATACAGCCTTGACGTACTCCTTTTCCTATTTGGAACCAGTCTGTTGTTCCATGTCCAGTTCTAACTGTTGGTTCCTGACCTACATACAGATTTCTCAAGAAGCAGGTCAGGTGGTCTGGTATTCCCATCTCTTTCAGAATTTTCCACAGTTTATTGTGATCCACACAGTCAAAGGCTTTGGCATAGTCAATAAAACAGAAATAGATGTTTTTTTGGAATTCTCTTGCTTTTTCCATGATCCAGCAGATGTTGGCAATTTGATCTCTGATTCCTCTGCCTTTTCTAAAACCAGCTTGAACATCAGGGAGTTCACGGTTCATGTATTGCTGAAGCCAGGCTTGGAGAATTTTGAGCATTACTTTACTGTGTGCGAGATGAATGCAATTGTGTGGTAGTTTGAGCATTCTTTGGCATTGTCTTTCTTTGTGATTGGAATGAAAACTGACCTTTTCCAGTCCTGTGGCCACTGCTGAGTTTTCTAAGTTTACTGGCATATTGAGTGCAGCACTTTTACAGCATCATCTTTTAGAATTTGAAACAGCTTAACTGGAATTCCATCACCTCCACTAGCTTTGTTCATAGTGATGCTTTCTAAGGCCCACTTGACTTGCCATTTCAGGATGTCTGGCTGTAGGTGAGTGACCACACAATCGTGATTATCTGTGTCATGAAGATCTTTTTTGTACAGTTCTTCTGTGTATTCTTGTCACCTCCTCTTAATATCATCTGCTTCTGTTAGGTCCCTACCATTTCTGTCCTTTATCGAGCCCATCTTTGCATGAAATATTCCTTTGATATCTCTAATTTTCTTGAAGAGATCTCTAGTCTTTCCCATTCTGTAGTTTTCCTCTATTTCTTTGCATTGATCACTGAGGAAGGCTTTCTTATCTCCTTGCTTGTCTTTGGAACGCTGCATTCAGATGCTTATATCTTTCCTTTTCTCCTTTGCTTTTCACTTCTCTTCTTTTCTCAGCTATTTGTAAGGCCTCCCCAGACAGACAATTTGCTTTTTTGCATTTCTTTGCCCTGCGGATGGTCTTGATCTCTGTATCCTGTACAATGTCATGAACCTCCATCCATAGCCCATCAGGCACTCTATCAGATCTAGTCCCTTAAACCTATTTCTTTTTTTTTTTCCCTTAAATCTATTTCTCACTTCCACTGTGTAATCAAAAGGATTTGATTTAGGTCATACCTGAATGATCTAGCAGTTTTCCCTACTTTCTTTAATTGCAGTCTGAATTTGGCAATAAGGAGTTCATGATCTGAGCCACAGGCAGCTCCCAGTCTTGTTTTTTTTTTTTTCTGACTGTATAGAGCTTCTCTATCTTTGGCTACAATGAGTATAATCAGTCTGATTTCTGTGTTGTCCATCTGCTGATGTTCATGTGTACAGTCTTCTCATGTGTTGTTGGAAGAGGGTGTATGCTATGACCAGTGTGTTCTCTTGGCAAAGCTCAATTAGCTTTTGCCCTGCTTCATTCCATATTCCAAGGCCAAATTTGCCTGTTACCCCAGGTGTTTCTTGACTTCCTACTTTTGCATTCCAGCACCCTGTAATGAAAAAGACATCTTTTTGGGTGTTAGTTCTAAAAGGTCTTGTATGTCTTCAAAGAACCATTCAACTTCAGCTTCTTCAGCATTACTGGTTAGGGCATAGGCTTGGATTACTGTGATATTGAATTGTTTGCCTTGGAAACGAACAGAGATTATTCTGTCGTTTTTGAGATTGCATTACAAATAGCTGTGAAAAGAAGAGAAGCAAAAAGCAAAGGAGAAAAGGAAAGATATAAGCATCTGAATGCAGAATTCCAGAGAATAGCAAGAAGAGATAAGAAAGCCTTCTTCAGTGATCAATGCAAAGAAATAGAGGAAAACTACAGAATGGGAAAGACTAGAGATCTCTTCAAGAAAATTAGAGACATCAAGGGAATATTTCATGCAAAGATGGGCTTGATAAAGGACAGAAATGGTATGGACCTAACAGAAGCAGAAGATATTAAGAGGAGGTGGCAAGAATACACAGAACTGTACATAAAAGATCTTCATGACCCAGATAATCACGATGGTGTGATCACTCATCTAGAGCCAGACATCCTGAAATGGCAAGTCAAGTGGGTCTTAGAAAGCATCACTACGAACAAAGGTAGTGGAGGTGATGGCATTCCAGTTGAGCTATTTCAAATCCTGAAAGATGATGCTGTAAAAGTGCTGCACTCAATATGCCAACAAATTTAGAAAACTCAGCAGTGGCCACAGGACTGGAAAAGGTCAGTTTTCATTCCAATCACAAAGAAAGACAATGCCAAAGAATGCTCAAACTACCGCACAATTGCACTTATCTCACATACTAGTAAAGTAATGCTCAAAATTCTCCAAGCCAGGCTTCAGCAATACATGAACCGTGAACTTCCTGATGTTCAAGCTGGTTTTAGAAAAGGCAGAGGAACCAGAGATCAAATTGCCAACATCTGCTGGATCATGGAAAAAGCAAGAGAGTTCCAGAAAAACATCTATTTCTGTTTTCTTATGCTTTATTATGCCAAAGCCTTTGACTGTGTGGATCACAATAAACTGTGGAAAATTCTGAAAGAGACGGGAATACCAGACCACCTGACCTACTTCTTGAGAAATCTGTATGTAGGTCAGGAACCAACAGTTAGAACTGGACATGGAACAACAGACTGGTTCCAAATAGGAAAAGGAGTACGTCAAGGCTGTATATTGTCACCCTGATTATTTAACTTCTATGCAGAGTACATCATGAGACATGCTGGACTGGAAGAAGCACAAGCTGGAATCAAGATTGCCGGAAGAAATATCAATAACCTCACATATGCAGATGACACCACCCTTATGGCAAAAAGTGAAGAGGAACTAAAAAGCCTCTTGATGAAAGTGAAAGAGGAGAGTGAAAAAGTTGGCTTAAAGCTCAACATTCAGAAAATGAAGATCATTGCATCTATTCCCATGACTTCATGGGAAATAAATGGGGAAAAAGTGGAAACAGTGTCAGACTTTATTTTGGGGGGCTCCAAAATCACTGCAGATCATGACTACAGGCAAGAAATTAAAAGACACTGCTCCTTGGAAGAAAAGTTATGACCAACCTAGACAGCATATTGAAAAGCAGAGACATTACTTTGCCAAGAAAGGTCCGTCTAGTCAAGGCTATGGTTTTTCCAGTGGTCATGTATGGATGTGAGAGTTGGACTGTGAAGAAGGCCGAGCGCTGAAGAATTGATGCTTTTGAACTGTGGTGTCAGAGAATTCTCTTCAGAGTCCCTTGCATCGCAAGGAGATCCAACCAGTCCATTCTAAAGGAGATCAGCTCTGGGATTTCTTTGGAAGGAATGATGCTAAAGCTGAAACTCTAGTACTTTGGCCACCTCATGCGAAGAGTTGACTCATTGGAAAAGACTTTGAAGCTGGGAGGGATTGGGGGCAGGAGGAGAAGGGGATGACAGAGGATGAGCTGACTAGATGGCATCACTGACTCGATGGACGTGAATCTGAGTGAACTCTGAAAGTTGGTGATGGACAGGGAGGCCTGATGTGCTGCTATTTATGGGGTTGCAAAGAGTCAGACACGACTGAGCAACTGAACTGAACTGCACTGCATTTCGGAATCTTTTGTTGACCATGATGGCTACTCTATTTCTTCTAAGGGATTCCTGCCCACAGTAGTAGATATAATAGTCATCTGAGTTAAATTCACCCATTCCAGTCCATTTTAGTTCGCTGATTTCTAGAATGTCAACGTTCACTCTTGCCATCTCCTGTTTGACCACTTCCAATTTACCTTGATTCATGGACCTAACATTCCAGCTTCCTAGACAATATTGCTCTTTACAACATTGGACCTTGCTTCTATCACCAGTCACATCCACAACTGGGTATTGTTTTTGCTTTGGCCCCATTCCTTCATTTTTTCTGGAGTTATTTCTCCACTGATCTCCAGTAGCATATTGGGTACCTACTGACCCAGGGATTTCACCTTTGAGTATCCTATCATTTTGCTTTTTTATACTGTTCATGGGGTTCTCAAGGCTAGATTAGTGAAGTGTTTTGCCATTCCCTTCTCCAGTGGGCCACATTCTGTCTGACCTCTGCACCATGACCTACCCATCTTCATTGGCCCCAGTGGGCATGGCTTAGTTTCATGGAGTTATACAAGGCTGTGGTCCGTGTGATTAGATTGGCTAGTTTTCTGTGATTATGATTTGAGTGTCTGCCCTCTGATGCCCTCTTGCAGTACCTACCATCTTACTTGGGTTTCTCTTACCTTGGATGTGGGGTATCTCTTCACAGCTGCTCCAGCAAAGCACAGCTGCTGCTCCTTACCTTGGATGAGGGGTATCTCCTCATGGCCGCCCCTTATGACCTTGAACATGGAATAGCTCTTCTCGGCCTTCCTGCACCCACGCAGCCATGTTGCCGAGAGGAGCTACCCACGCCCGACGCCAGGGGCGGCAGCCCAGAGGCGCTATCCCCCACCTGAAGCAAGGGGCAGTGGCCGGGAGAAGCAACCCCACATCCAAGGAGTGGTGGCATGATTGCTAGATGTCATCAAATTAGAGAGACATCACACGTGATTATTGTTGGTGAAGATATTGACAAAGTTGAAAAAAGTCTTTTCCTTGAAATGGAGAAACCCACCATGGAAGCCTTCAACTGATGAAGAGGGGAGTGCTCCACAGACCCAGCAATTAGACCGATTATGGAGGCTGGGTCAGGGGTCACCTTCTGGAGTTCTCCTAATGTTTGTTGAAAAGCTGATAGTTGAGTCACATAGTTAATTCTAAGTCTTCAGGATCTATTACAATGTCTGTGCACAAAACCGGTCTGCCATAGAGACAGTCCCTTTTTTTTTTTAGGGGCAGTTCAAGCCCTCATTAAAGCTATGGGTAAAACTTTAAACGAACTGTCTTATGTTTTCTGAGATAGCTTATGCAGATGCCTCTTATTAATGTCATTAGCCTTTTAAACTTTCGTGAGGATTTGGTTCTCCAGGAACAGTGTAAGTTATATTCTATTCCTAGAGCTTTCGATACCCCTTGAGTTACGGTAGCTTTAAAGGCAGAACCATTGTCATTATGAACTTTAGTTTTTAAGATCCTGCTTGTATCAGTCAGTACAGTAAGATTCTGCTCATTAGTAAACTTATGAGCTTTAAGCATGAGCAAAACAATAGTAGCAATTACACTTAACCTATATGCCCGTAGCCTGTTTTTTTTTTTCAGCAACAAACAAACTAAACTCTGATCCTGTGGGCAAACTCAAAGCAGGAGCCTACAAGAGAACAGTTTGAAGAGTCTTAAAAGCCTTTTAAGTCTCTGGGGACCGAACCAGTTTGTCAGTTTGGGCCTCCTGTGTCTCAGTTATATGTTTATATAAAGGCTGGGCAAGTTTCCCATAATCCAGAATCCAAATGTAGCAGTAGCCTGTAATGCCCAACAATCTTCTAAATTGTCTTAAAGTCATGTTTGGCTCATTTAGGAATTTCAGACAATAAAGTACAAGGATTAGACACTTATTATTTGTATGTTTTGAACAAGTTTCCATTTATCATTTGACTTTTTTAACACCCAAAATAGGAGTGTTGCCTGGGCTATTACAGGGAATTAATAGCCCCTGTTTCTTTAATTTTTCAATAATGGGTTTTAACCATTCCTTAAACTTGGGTTTTAGTGGGTACTGCTTTTGATGTGGAAATAGATGAGGGTCTTTGAGTTTGATGACAGGAACAGCATTTTGTGCTTGACCCACAGTTTTTCCATCAGCCCACACTTTAGGATTTACATTTTGTTCAATTAACGTGAGAGAAAAAACAGGCTCCATATTCATGAAAACAGAGGCATGGACCTTGTTCAGTATATCCGTCTCCTGAAGAGGTAAGGGAGACTCTGGAATGATCAGAAACTCATGCGAAATAGCACAGAGTCCCAGTTGCACCTTAAAGAATGACTGAAATAATAGCGTTTGGCTCGTCCTGACAGTCCCATTATGGTAGTGGATCAGGAGAAAGCAGGCCAGGAGCTTTAGTGAGCACAGAGAAAGTTGCTCCAGGGTCCAAAAGAAAACTGACTGATTCGCTCTCCCACAGTTATTAACATCCAAGGTTCCTCAGGTGTTATTAGGATAGGAGATTGTGTGGGGCCCCCTGGGCACCTTCAGTCCCAATTGTCTAGAGTCTGACCCCTGGGGCCTACACCTTGGAGGACAGTCTCTTCTCCAGTATGGTCCTTTGTAGACCAGACAGGAAGCCAGGAGCACCTTAGATGTCTGAGGGCAATTCTGCTTGAGATGCCTCTCCTTTTCACACTAATAACAAGTCCATTCATTTTCATCTGGATCCCTCTGGAAATTTTTCTCAGGCTGTTTTAGAGTGGATCTAACAACCTTTGTTGGGGCTTCAGTCTTTCTCCTAGTTCTTTTTCTCCTCCTATTTTCCTCCTCATATTCTCTATCATAATATACCATCTGAGCCAGCTGCAACAGTTTTTCTAAAGACTTATTTGGTCCAAATGGCTGTTTTTGTAACTTATGGTGGATATCTGGAGCTGAGTGAATGAGAAATCTATCTTATAAGGTCATTTCTCCCTTTGTAATTTTGAGGTCAATGTCAGTAAACTTGCGGAGAGCCTCCTGTAGTCTATCTAAGAATTTACCAGGAGTTTCCTTCTCTCCCTGTTCTATGTCAGCCAACTTAGCATAGTCTTAGGTCTCAGCATGTGCTTGCTTGAGTCCAAGAATACATCCAGCAAAGTGGCTGTGTTTTGGGAACTGTTTGGCCCACAGTAGGGAGGAAAGGGCTATTCCATTTTCCCCCTCTCTCCTTGTCTCACGTTCAAGCCATTCATCTCCAAAAGTAGTAGCTTCCCCCAAAACTCGAGTTTTTGAGTCAGGGGTCAGCATCTGTCCCAAGACATGTATTAAATCTCTCCAAGTAAGCTCATAAAGTAAAATTAGCCCTGTAAAGGTTTCTACGTACTTTTTTGTCCTCTAAATAGCCTCCCAGATCTTTCTTACCACTGAGTAAGAAAAGGGCTTATGGATTTTTAGGGATTGGTTAATTTTCCCAGTGGGGGCCTCCTGAAGAGGCGGTAAGTTTTGTGTCTATTCCTTAGCTCTTCTAGCTACCTTTCATATATGCCCCTGGGAATAAATTAGAGAAACCTGCTTTTTCTCATCCTCATCCTCTTTCTCATCCTCTGTCTCATCCTCTTCTCCATCTTGTATGGCAGAGGCAGAGTAAGAGGACAGGAGGGAGCTGAAAGCTTTACAGCCAAATCTGTATCCTTAGGACACAGGTCTGGCATGCCTGGCAGAGAGATAAAGAGCAACACATATATCACTTCTACCCATTTCTCTTATTTCCACAGAACTTGTCTAATTGTAAAACAGTATTATAACTGAGACTCTTCAACAAGCCAGTGTTCCCTGTCTTCCAAAGGATACTGTGGCCATTCAGTATCACAGAAGATCAGGCTTGTCTTTTTAAAATTTAGGATATCAAATATGTCCCAGTTTTTTAAAATGCATTTTAAAGGAGTGGTTCTGGAAGTGTTAACTCCTATCTGTAAGAGAGAAAAAAGCAATATCCACAGCCATGTCTTCTTTCCATCAGAGGCATCCCTCCCTGCTCTAGATGGGAGTGTAGACAGACTTTCCACCAAAGCTTTCCTTCCCTGGTTGGGCTTAGTCTGTCCCTTACTGACGCAAGTGCCTTACTCATCCCTTCTGGTTCTACCACTGAGGTGGGATGAAGATGCACCAGGGGTAGACCTGATGGCATCTCAAATTGATTTAGTTCCATACCAACAAGACCTTTCTTTGATTTGCCCTTTTCCTCTGATGTTACTTGGGGTGCAGCACAGAAGCTTTCCCAAAATGTTTCCCAAGCTAGGATTACTCAGGGAAGCATCCCTCTTACATGTGCCTGTGCAGTTTCCTGAATATAGTCCTGAAAGTGAAAGTGAAAGTTACCCAGTTGTGTTCAACCATTTGTGACTCCATGGACTGTATAGTCCATGGAATTCTCTAGGCCAGAACGCTGGAGTGGGTAACCTTTCCCTTCTCCAGGGGATCTTCCCAACCCAGGGATCGAACCCAGGTCTACCACATTGCAGGTGGATTTTTTTTACCAGCTGAGCCACCAGGGAAACCCAAACCACAGTAGAAATGCTGAGTCATAAAGGGACAAACAACAATCAAGAAGTCCCTTCTGAGTGTCACCACACCAGTATAGCAAAAAAGGTCATGGAGGGTTGGCCAGCGAGGAAAAAGTGATTTTTTCCCTCAAGCTACTAGGGCCAATCCTTCCAGTTCATTTCCACAGATTCCACAGAAAAGAATATCTAAGAAATTGAGACAAAATCTACCAGAGAGCCTCCTCTTGTCCATTAAGAGCTAGTGCTACCAAAGGAAGAAGCCTATTGTAATTGCAATCTAACCACATCCTGCAATTCCTGATCTGTGTCCTCAAAAACTCATGGTCATTCAGTAGCACTTCTCTCCACATAAATCGGAGATAAAACCATAACAAAGACTCACTTTCAGGTTGCTGGCCCCTGAGCCAGGCAGCTAAGAGAGTGACCTCTATAGCCTGACAGATGTTTCTGGAGCTAGAGCTCTGCCTCACTCCCAAATGTGCTCTTGTAACTTTCAGCTCCTAGCAAGGCTAGGCACTTCCATACTTGGAGTCTAAGTAAAAGTACATAGCAACAGCATGGATCACAAGTCCCTTGAAAGTCTATGATCTGACAGATTAAGTTGGTATTCTAATTCCCCATGCAATTATGAAATGGTCAAAGAGACCAGGCAAAGCTGACCAAGAAAGGATAGCTTGGTAGACATGCTTCACCCATTTCTGGCCGCTCCCCTCGCAGGGTCCTTGGCTGTCTCTTGGCACTGGCAGGTCTGTATAAACCCCCAATAATGCTCCCCTTTTTGGGGCTGCCTTAGGTCATTACAAAGCACCATGAAACCACAGACCAGTGCTCATCATTTGCTTTGCACAGGGTGTGCCTTTCATTGACACAAGCACACTGGAGAGTTAGTAAAGCAAAGCAAAAAAATGTGTATACTGAGAAAGCAGAGAGGCTAGACCTCTGAGTATTTACTACCCTGTCCTGAGGATCCTGGACAAGCCACCAAGATGATAGCTTATAGTGAATGATGTCAGATTCATGTTGTCCAAAAAAGAATATTTAGCTTTGGGACCAGGGACCAGGCTTGATCACTCAAGAGCATTTTTTTTTAATTTCAGTAAGCCTTTATTCATTAGCAAAGTTTTATTAAAGTATAAAAAGGGACAGAAGAATCTTCTGACATAGACATAAGAAGTGGGGGTGGAGAGTACCCCACTCACTAGTTTTAACAAGTGAGTTATATACTTTTTAAATTCATTATTATAACACATCAAAAAAATGTCTCAAGGTTGTAAAGATCTTACTAGACCCATTCCCACAATTTACATTGTAAGAAATTATTCATTTTAATTGTAGGTTAATTACTTTACAATATTGTATTGATTTTGCCATACATCAACATGAATCTGCCACAGGTATACACGTGCTCCCCATCCTGAACCCCCCTCCCTCCTCCCTCCCCATACCATCCCTCTGGGTTGTCTAAGTGCACCAGGCCCAAGCATCCAGTATCATGCATCGAACCTGGACTGGCGATTCGTTTCATATATGATATTACACATGTTTCAATGCCATTCTCCCAAATCATCCCACTCTCTCCCTCTCCCACAGAGTCCAAAAGACTGTTCTATACATCTGTGTCTCTTTTGCTGTCTCACATACAGGGTTATCATTACCATCTTTCTAAATTCTGTATATATGTGTTATTATACTATATTGGTGTTTTTGTTTCTGGCTTACTTCACTCTGTATAATAGGCTCCAGTTTCATCCACCTCATTAGAACTGATTCAAATATATTCTTTTTAATGGCTGAGCAATATTCCATTGTGTATATGTACCACAGCTTTCTTGTCCATTCATCTGCTGATGGACGTCTAGGTTACTTCCATGTCCTGGCTATTATAAACAGTGCTGCAATGAACATTGGGGTACACATATCTCTTTCAATTCTGGTTTCCTCAGTGTGTATGCCAAGCAGTGGGATTGCTGGGTCATAAGGCAGTTCTATTTCCAGTTTTTAGAGGAATCTCCACACTGTTCTCCATAGTGGCTGTACTAGTTTGCATTCCCACTAACAGTGTAAGAGGGTTCCTTTTACTCCACACCCTCTCTAGCATTTATTGCTTGTAGACTTTTGGATCGCAGCCATTCTGAGTGGCGTGAAATGGTACCTCATTGTGGTTTCGATATGCATGGAAATGAATGAAAGTGAAAACACAACAATTCAAAACCTGTGGGACACTGTAGAAGCAGTGCTAAGGGGAAAGTTCATAGCAATACAGGCAGACCTCAAGAAACAAGAACAAAGTCAAATAAATAACCTAACTCTACACCTAAAGCAACTAAAAAATGAAGAAATGAAGAACCCCAGGGTTAGTAGAAGGAAAGAAATCTTAAAAATTAGGGCAGAAATAAATGCAGAAGAAACAAAAGAGACCATAGCAAAAACCAACAAAGCCAAAAGCTGGTTCTTTGAAAGGATAAATAAAATTGACAAACCATTAGCCAGACTCATCAAGAAACAAAGGGAGAAAAATCAAATCAATAAAATTAGAAATGAAAATGGAGAGATCACAACAGACAACACAAATACAAAGGATCATTAGAGACTACTATCAGCAATTATACACCAATAAAGTGGACAACGTGGAAGAAATGGACAAATTCTTAGAAAAGTACAACTTTCCAAAACTGAACCAGGAAGAAATAGAAAATCTTAACAGACCCATCACAAGCATGGAAATTGAAATTGCAATCAGAAATCTTCCAGCAAACAAAAGCCCAGGTCCAGACGGCTTCACAGCTGAATTCTACCAAAAATTTAGAGAAGACCTAACACCTATCCTACTCAAACTCTTCCAGAAAATTGCAGAGGAAGGTAAACTTCCAAACTCATTCTATGAAGCCACCATCACCCTAATACCAAAACCTGACAAAGATGCCACAAAAAAAAAAGAAAACTATAGGCCAATATCACTGATGAACATAGATGCAAAAATCCTTAACAATATTCTAGCAATCAGAATCCAACAACACATTTAAAAGATCATACACCATGACCAAGTGGGCTTTATCCCACGGATGCAAGGATTCTTCAATATCCACAAATCAATCAATGTAATACACCACATTAACAAATTGAAAAATAAAAGCCATATGATTATCTCAGTAGATGCAGAGAAAGCCTTTAACAAAATTCAACATCCATTTATGATAAAAACTCTCCAGAAAGCAGGAATAGAAGGAACATACCTCAACATAATAAAAGCTATATATGACAAACCCACAGCAAACATTATCCTCAAAGGTGAAAATTCAAAAGCATTTCCCCTAAAGTCAGGGACAAGACAAGGGTGCCCACTTTCACCACTACTATTCAACATAGTTCTGGAAGTTTTGGCCACAGCAATCAGAGCAGAAAAAGAAATAAAAGGAATCCAAATTGGAAAAGAAGAAGTAAAACTCTCACTGTTTGCGGATGACATGATCCTCTACATAGAAAACCCTAAAGACTCCACTGGAAAATTACTAGCACTAATCAATGAATATAGCAAAGTTGCAGGATATAAAATCAACACACAGAAATCCCTTGCATTCCTATACACTAATAATGAGAAAATAGAAAGAGAAATTAAGGAAACAATTCCATTCACCATTGCAACAAAAAGAATAAAATAGGATATATCTACCTAAAGAAACTAAAGACCTATATATAGAAAACTATAAAACAGACTTTACATTTTAAGATAACAGGATTAGAACTAATAGAAAGCTCTTGCCAGACTCACTCCCATAATACACGTTTTAAAATAACAGGATTAGTCAGAAGGTTTTCAAGAAGGAGAAGTGGTCCTCAAGCAAAATACATTGCTGTAATATAATACTTGCTAAGGAATGTAGAAAACAAAACAAATCTTTTGTTCTTTCCTCCTTGAGAACTCCATACCCCTGTCTCCTCTTCAAAAGCCCCAAATCCCTTTCTCCTCCTTGGGGACCCCAGATATCTTATAAACCTATCTAGAAATTGCATCTCTCACTGTGACTTTCTGGAGAACTACCATTTTCTTTTGCAATGCAGCATTACTATGATTTTTTTTTTTTTGGATCATTATTATTTTTTAAAATTTATTTATTTTTAATTGAAGGATAAGTGCTTTAGAGAATTTTGTTGTTTTCTGTCAAAGTTCAACATGGATAAGCCATAGGTATAAATATATTCCCACCCTTTTGAAACTCCCTCTCATCTCCCTTCCCCTCTCACCCTTCTAGATTGATAAAGAGCCCCTGTTTGAGTTTCCTGAGCCATACAGCAAATTCCCATTGGCTATCTATTTTACATATGGCAATGTAAGTTTCCATGTTACTCTTTCCATACATCTCACCCTCTCCTCCCTTCTCCCCATGTCCATAATTCTGTTCTCTATGTCAGTTTCTCCATTGCTGCTTTGTAACTGAATTCTTCAGTACCATTTTTCTAGATACCATATTTTTGAGATTGTTAGTATACAATATTTATCTTTCTCTTTCTGATCTACTTCACTCTGCATATTAGGTTCTGGTTCATCCACCTCATTAGAACTGATTCAAATAGGTTCCTTTTTATGGCTGAGTAATATTCCATTGTGTATATGTACCACAACTTCTTTATCCATTCATCTGCTAATGGGACATTCATCTGCTTCCATGTTCTAGCTATTGTAAATAGTGCTGCAATGGATATGTGTCTTTTTCAATTTTGGTTTCCTCAAGTTATATGCCTAAGAGTGGGATTTCTGGGTCATGTGGTAGGTTTATTCCCAGGTTTTGAAGGAATCTCCATACCATATTCATAGTGACTGTATCAATTTACATTCCCACCAACAGTTCGAGAGCATTGCCTTTTCTCCACAGCTTCTCCAGCATTTATTGTCTGTAGAATTTTTGATAATGGCCATTCTGACCAGTGTGAGCTGATATCTCATTGTAGTTTTGATTTGCATTTCTCTAACAATGAGTGATGTTGAGCATCTTTTCATGTGTTTGTTAGCCATCTGTATGCCTTCTTTGGAAAAATGTCTGTTTAGTTCTTTTCCCCATTTTTTGATTTTTGTTTTTCTGATATTGAGCTGTATGTGCTGCTTGTATAGTTTGGAGATTAATTACTTGTCATTTGTTTCATTTGCTATTATTGTCTCCCATTCTGAGGGTTGCCTTTTCACCTTGTGTATAGTTTCCTTTGCTGTGCAAAAGCATTTAAGTTTAATCACGTCCTATTTGTTTACTTTTGTTTTTATTTCCATTACTCTAGAAGGTCGGTCATAGAAGATCTTGCATTGGTTTATGTAGTCTAGTGTCCTGCCTATGTTGTCCTGGTCTTTACATTTAGGTCTTAAATCCAATTTGAGTTTATCTTTGTGCATGGTGTTAGGAAGTGTTCTAATTTCATTATTTTACATGTAGCTGTCCAGTTACCCCAGCACCATTTATTGAAGAGGTTGTCTTTACCCCATCGTGTATTCTTGCCTCTTTTGTAAAAAATAAGGTACCCATAAGTGCATGAGTTTTTTTTTCTGGGGTTGCTGTCTTGTTCCATTGGTCTATATTTCTGTTTTTGTGCCAGTACCATACTGTCTTGGTGACGGTAGCTTTGTAGTATAATCTGTAGTTAGGAAGGTTGATTTCTCCAGCTCCATTCTTCTTCCTCAAGACTGCTTTGTCTATTCAGAGTACTTTGTGTTTCCATATGAATTGTAAAATTTTTGTTCTAGTTCTGTGAAAAATGCCATTTGCAGTTTGATAGAGATCGCACTGAGTCTGTAGATTGCATTTGGTAGTCTAGTCACTTGCACAATATTGATTCTTCCTATCCAGGAACACGCACTATCTCTCTGTCTGTTTATGTCATCTTTGATTTCTTTCATTAGTGTCGTAATTTTTTGTGTACAGTTCTTTTTTCTGCATAAGTAAGTTTATTCCTAGATATTTAATTCTTTTTGTTTCAATGGTGAATGGGATTGATTCCTTAATTTCTCTTGCTGATTTTTCATTATTAGAATAGAGAAGTACAAGTGATTTCTGTATATTGATTTTGTGTCCTATCAGTTCAGTTCAGTCACTCAGCTGTGTCTGACTCTTCATGACCCCATAAAGCGCAGCAGGCCAGGCCCCCCTGTCCATCACCATCTCCCGGAGTTCACTCAAACTCACATCCATTGAGTCAGTGATGCCATCCAGTCATCTCATCCTCTGTCGTCCCTTTCTCCTCCTGCCCCCAATCCCTCCCAGCATCAGAGTCTTTTCCAATGAGTCAACTCTTCGCATGAGGTGGCCAAAGTACTGGAGTTTCAGCTTTAGCATCATTCTTTCCAAAGAAATCCCAGGGTTGATCTCCTTCAGAATGGACTGGTTGGATCCCCTAGCAGTCCAAGGGGCTCTCAGGAGTCTTCTCCAACACCACAGTTCAAAAGCATCAATTCTTTGGCACTCAGCTTTCTTCACAGTCCAACTCTCACATCCATACATGACCACTGGAAAAACCATAGCCTTGACTAAATGGACCTTTGTTGGTAAAGTAATGTCTGTGCTTTTCAATATGCCATCTAGGTTGGTCATAACTTTCCTTCCAAGGAGTAAGTATCTTTTAATTTCATAGCTGTAGTCACCATCTGCAGTGATTTGGGAGCCCAAAAAGATAAAGCCTGACACTATTTTCACTGTTTCCCCATCTATTTCCCATGAAGTGATGGGACTAGATGCCATGATCTTCGTTTTCTGAATGTTGAGGTTTAAGCCAACTTTTTGACTCTCCTCTTTCACTTTCATCAAGAGGCTCTTTAGTTTCTCTTCACTTTTTGCCATAAGGGTGGTGTCATCTGCATATCTGAGGTTATTGATATTTCTCCCAGCAATCTTGATTGCACTTGCTTGTACTTCTTCCAGTCCAGCATTTCTCATGATGTACTCGGCATATAAGTTAAATAAGCAGGGTGACAATATACAGATCTGATGTAGTCCTTTTCCTATTTGGAATTAGTCTGTTGTTCCATGTCCAGTTCTAACTGTTGCTTCCTGACCTGAATACAGATTTCTCAAGAGGCAGATCAGGTGGTTTGGTATTCCCATTTCTTTCAGAATTTTCCACAGTTTATTGTGATCCGCAGAGTCAAAGGCTTTGGCATAGTCAAATTCACTGACTGGCTCTAGTAATTTTCTGATAGTATCTTTAGGATTTTCTATGTTAAGTATCATGTCATCTGCAAACAGTGAGAGTTTTACTTCCTCTTTTCTGATCTGGATTCCTTTTATTTCTTTTTCTTCTCTGATTGCTTTGGCTAGGACTAACAGCACTGTGTTGAACAGCAGTGTTGAAAGTGGACACTCTTGTCTTGTTCCTGATCTTAGGGGGAATGCTTTTAGTATTTCACCACTGATAATAATGTTTGCTGAAGGCTTATCATATATGGCCTTTACTTTGTTGAGGTAGGTTCATGTTATGCCCATTTTTTGAAGAGTTTGTTCATAAAAGGGTGCTGATTTGTCTCAAAGACTATTTCTGCATCTATTGAGCTTATCATATGGTTTTTATCTTTCAATTTGTTAATATGGTATATCACAATGATTGATTTGGTATATTGAAGAATTCTTGCATCCCTGGAATAAACCCAACTTTTTCATGGTGTATGAGCTTTTTGCTGTGTTGCTGAATTCGGTTTGCTAAAATTCTGTTGAGTATTTTTGTATCTATGTTCATCAGTTATACTGGCCTATAGTTTTCTTTTTTCTGTGTTGTCTTTGTCTGGTTTTGGTATCAGGGTGATGGTGGGCCCGTAGAATGAGTTTGGATGTGTTCCTTCCTCTTAAAAATTTTGAAAGAGTTTTAGAAAGATAAGCATTTGCTCTTCTCTAAATGTTTGATAGAATTCTCCTCTGAAACCATCTTGTCCAGGGCTTTTGTTTTTTGGAAGATTTTTGATCATAGCTTCAATTTCAGTGTTTGTAATTGGGTTATTCATAATTTCTATTTCTTTCTGGTTCAGTCATGGATGATTGAACTTTTCTAATAATCTTTCCATTTCTTCCAAGTTATCCATTTTATTGCCATATAGTTGTCCATAACATTCTCTTATAATACTTTGTGTTTCTGCATTGTCTGTTGTAACCTCTCCTTTTTCAATTCTAATTTTGATGTGATTCTTCTCTCTTTATTTTTTTTCCCTTGATGAGTCTGGCTAAATGCATGTCAATTTTGTTTTTCTTCTCAAATTACCAGCTTTTAGTTTTATTAATATTTTCCATTGTTTCTTTCTTTTTTTTCATTTATTTTTGCTCTGTTCTTTATGGTGTCTTTCCTTCTACTAATTTTTTTCCCCTTCTTTTTTCAGATGTTTTAGAATAGATGTTGTCTATTCGATAGTTTTCTTGTTTCTTGAGATAGGATTATATTGCTATAAACTGCCCTCTTAGAATTGCTTTTGCTGTATCCCATAGGTTTTGAGTTATCATGTTTTCATTGTCATTTGTTTCTAGAAATTCTTTTGATTTCTGTTTTGATTTTTCAGTAACCTGTTGGTTATTTAGAAACATATTGTTTAATCTCCATGTGTCTTTTATAGTTTAATCTTCATATGTTTTTTTTTACAGTTTTTAAATTGTAATTTTTATCTAGTTTCATAGCCTTGTGGCTGGAGAAGATGCTTTATATGATTTCAATTTTCTTAAATTTACTGAGGTTTGATTTGTGACCCAAGATGTGGTCTATCCTGGAGAATAGTCCATGTGAACTTTAGAAGAAGTTGTACTCTTCTGCATTTGGGTGGAATGTCATGAAGTTATCAGTGAGATCCATCTCATCTAATGTATCATTTAAGACTTGTGTTTCCTTATTAATTTTCTTTTTTGGTGATCTCTCCATTGGTACGAGTGGGGTGTTAAAGTCTCATACTATTATTTTGTTACTGTCAATTTCTCCTTTTATGTCTGTTAGTGTTTGTCTTATGTATTGAGGTACTCCTATGTTCAGAGCATAGATAGTTGCAATTGTTATGTCTTCCTCTTGGATTGATCCCTTGAGTATTTTGTACTCTTCTTTCTTATCTCTTGTTACATTCTCTATTTTAAGGCCTATTTTGTCTTATATGAAGATCGCTACTCCAGATTTCTTTTGCTTCCCATTTGCATGGAATATATTTTTCCATTCTCTAACTTTCAGTGTCAAAGGTCTGTGTCTTGAGGTCTGAAGTGGGTTTCTTGTTGACAGCATATGTATAGATCTTGTTTTCGTATCCATTCAAGCAGTCTTTGTCTTTTGGCTAGAGCATTTAATCCTTTTACCTTTAAAGTAATTATTGATATATATGTTTCTATTGCCATTTTCTTAATTGTTTGGGGTTGATTTTGTAGATATTTCTTCTCTTGTGTTTCTTGACTGTATAAGTCCCTTTAATATTTGTTGTAAAGCTGGTTTGGTGGTACTGAATTCTCTTAACTTTTGCTTGTCTGAAAGCTTTTTATTTCTCCATCAGTTTTGAATTAGATCCTTGCCAGATATGGTAATCTTGATTGTAGGTTTTTCCGTGTCAGTACTTTAAATATATCCTGCCATTCCCCTCTGGTATGTAGAGTTTCTGCTGAAAGATCAGCTGTTAAACATATGGGGTTTCCCTTGTATGTTGCATGTTGCTTTTCCCTTGCTGCTTTTAATATTCTTTCTTTGGGTTTAGTCATTATTAGCTTGATTAGTATGCATCTTGGCATGTTTCTCCTTGGGTATATCCTGTATGGGGCTCTTTGGCCTTAATTGACTATTTTCTTTTCCATGTTGGGGAAATTTTCAACTATAATCTCTTCAAAATTTTTCTCATACCTTTTCTTTTTTCTTCTTCTTGTCTCAGAGGTCTCTGAGACTATCCTCAGTTCTTTTCATTCTTTATTCTGCTCTTCAGAAGTTATTTCCATCAATTTATCTTCCAGCTCACTGATTCGTTATTTTGTTTCAGATATTCTGCTATTGATTCCTTCTAGAGTATTTTTGATTTCAGTAATTGTTTTGTTTACTATGTTTCTTTCATTACTATGTCAATTTGGTGCTTGGTGAGTTGTTCTGCTGCTCATTTGAAGTAACAAACACTTTCTTTGCCTGTGTGCTCAGTCTTATCCGACTCTTTGAGGTGCTATGTATTGTAGCTCACTAGTAAAGTAATGCTCAAAATTCTCCAAGCCAAGCTTTAGCAATACGTGAACCATGAACTTCCAGGTGTTCAAGCTGCTTTCAGAAAAGGCAGAGGAACCAGAGATCAAATTGCCAACATCTGCAGGATCATGGAAAATGCAAGAGAGTTCCAGAAAAACATGTATTTCTGCTTTATTGACTATGCCAAAGCCTTTGACTGTGTGGATCACAACAAACTATGGAAAATTCTGAAAGAGATGGGAATACCAGACCACCTGACCTGCTTCCTGAGAAACCTATATGCAAGTCAAGAAGCAACAGTTAGAACTGGACATGGAACAACAGACTGGTTCCAAATAGGAAAAGAAGTACGTCAAATTTGTATATTACCACCCTGCTTATTTAACTTATATGCAGACTATATCACGAGAAAGGCTGGGCTAGAAGAAGCACAAGCTGGAATCAAGATTGCTGGGAGGAATATCAATAAGCTCAGATGTGCAGATGACACCACCCTTATGGCAGAAAGTGAATAGGAACTAAAGAGCCTCTCGATGAAAGTGAAAGAGGGGAGTCAAAAAGTTGGTTTTACACTCAACATTCAGAAAACGAAGATCATGGCATCTAGTCCCATCACTTAATGGGAAATAGATATGGAAGCAGTGAAAACAATGACAGATTTTGTTTTTTGGAGGCTCCCATATCACTGCAGATGGTGACTTCAGCCATGAAATTAAAAGACACTTACTCCTTGGAAGGAAAGTTACGACCAACCTAGATAGCATATTCAAAAGCAGAGACATTACTTTGCCAACAAAGGTCCATCTAGTCAAGGCTATGGTTTTTCCAGTGGTCATGTATGGATGTGAGAGTTGGACTGTGAGGAAAGCTGAGTGCCAAAGAATTGATACTTTTGAACTGTGGTGTTGGAGAAGACTCTTGAGAGTTGCTTGGACTGCAAGGAGATCCAACCAGTCCATTCTGAAGGAGATCAGTCCTAGGTGTTCTTTGGAAGGACTGATGCTAAAGCTGAAACTCCAGTACTTTGGCCACCTCATGCAAAGAGTTGACTTATTGAAAAAGACTCTGATCCTGGGAGGGATTGGGGGCAGGAGTAAAAGGGGACGACAAAGGATGAGATGGCTGGATTGCATCACCAACTCAATGGACATGAGTTTGTGTAAACTCGGGGAGTTGGTGATGGACAGGGACGCCTTGTGTGCTGGATTCATGGGGTCGCAAAGAGTTGGACATGACTGAGTGACTGTCCTGGAACTGGAGTCTCCTCTGTCCATGGGATTTTCCAGGCAAGAATACTGGAGTAGGTTGCCATTTACTACTCCAGGGGATTTTCTTGATGCAGGAATCAAACCCAGTCTGTTGCGTCTCCTGCAGTGTCTTCTCTACTACTGTGTCTCCTGGGAAGCCCAAATGCCTTCTTTATGTAAAGCTTTTTTCCCCTTTTACTTTATTCTAGTGATTCCAATACTCTTGTCTGGAGAATCCCATTGGACAGAGGAGCCTGGTGGGCTGCAGTCCATAGCACTACAAAGATTCTGACAGGACTGAGCCACTGAACATGAGCAGGAGCATGTATGATTCATAGAGAAGGGAATGGCAACCCCCCAGTATTCTTGCCTGGAGAATTCCACAGACAGAGGAGACTGGTGGGCTACAGTCCATGGGGATGCACAGGGTCAGACACGGCTGAGCAGCTAACACATACACACACACACACACACACTGCTGCTGCTGCTAAGTCGCTTCAGTCGTGTTCTACTCTCTGCAACCCCATAGACAGCAGCCCAACTGGCTTCCCGGTCCCTGGGATTCTCCAGACAAGAGCACTGGAGTGGGTTGCCATTTCCTTCTCTAATGCATGAAAATGAAAAGTGAAAGTGAAGCTGCTCAGTCATGCAAACTCTTAGCGACACCCCCCCCCACACACACACACAGGATTAATTCAGTGGGTAAGAAATTAGAGGCCTTTTTTGTTTTCCAGTAGCTGGTGATATAGAACAAGTTTTTAGTTTCTCTTACCTGTGCTGTCTCTGGTTATACTTTGAGTAAGCAGTTTCCATCCACCACTATTTCTATCACATGTGTCAACAACTGCTTTTGCCTCTAGGGTTGTTGATACCTTGCTGTTGCCAATGTCACTGGCATTGTCAATGGGACCATTGGGACAGTAGATATTTCTGTAGTATCTGGGATCTCCTGAGTTGCAGGTTCTGTCACGATTGGAGAAGGAGGGAAGCTGGAGGTGCCAGGACCCCTGACTGGTGTTGCTAGGTTCCTGGGCTGTACTGCTGTGGACAAGGGGTAGTGTGTGTGTGTGTGTGTGTGTAGGGGGGGTCTGGAGTCATGAGTACCTCTGCAGCTGGAGGAATGAGGGTCACAGGTCCTCCTACCACTACTGTCCAGTTATTTGTAGCTGAGGCTGCTGCTGTGTTTGGAAGACCTGAGTCATGTGTGATGACTCCACTGATGCTAGTGTTCTCTGGGATGATTGCTCAGCTGCTGTGGCAATGGGGCTGGGATTACAAATATTGCTGCTTCTAACATGCTGGTTCTGTCTCCTCTATGTGTTCAAGTCTAACTACCTTTAGAAGTGTGTGCATGCTTAGTCACTTCGCTCATGTCTGACTCTTTGTGATCCTATGGAATGTAGCCCACCAGGCTCTGTCCATGGGGTTCTTCAGGCAAGAATACAGGAGTGAGTTGCCATTTTCTTCTCCAGGGAATCTTCCTGCCCCCAAAACTAAACCCATGTCTCTCACATCTCCTGCACTGGCAAGTGGGTTCTTTACCACTAGCACCACTTGGGAATCACTTTATAGGTCCTGATATATGGAATTCAACAGTGTCCTGGTGTGTTGGACATAGGCATCATTTTTTTTTTAATTTTACTGGATGTAGATTGAATGGGAAAAATAAAGGAAGCATCTCACTTAGATGTGAAGTTGACATCACTCCAAGTCATAATTTTTAATCCACTTTAATAATCCCTCTTTCTAATTGATATATTTATGCTATTTACATTTAATGTAGTTACTAATATGTTAGAGCTTTTAATCTTGCTATTTTATTGTTTTCTCTATATTATGTTTCCTTTTCCTCTTTTTCTACTTTCCTTCCTGTTTTTTACTTAAACATTTTAAGAATTCTTTTGATTTAAAAGTGTTTTTGAGGATATCATTTTGCTGATTTTAGTGGTATGTTGATACACACACACACACACACACACACACACATTAGGATAGCCGCTATATATTTGTATAACATGTATCCAAGATATATCTTAACATGTTATATATAATAGTATATAACATGTAACATTACATAGAATGTTATATATATGTTACTATATATGGTATATATTGCAACAGTCTACTGTGGTCATCATTTTATTAATTCTGATGAAGTGTGGAAACCCTAATAACTATTTAAGTCTCTCATATATATAGTTTTCTTAAATATTTTTTCTGAATACATTTAAAAGAACATCAGGAAGTGTTATGGTTTTGCTTAAAACATTAAACATAATTTAGAAAAGTCAGTAGGAGAAGAGGCATTTAATTTATTATTGATATTTTTTCTTAGTGTTCTTTCTTCCTTCCTGAAATTCCAGGTTTCCTCCTCTTATTATTTCCTTTCTGTTTAGAGAACTTCCTTTATTCATTCATCTAGAGTAAGTCTGCCTAAGATATAGTCTCTTAATTTTCCTTCATTTAAGAATATTTTTATTTCCTTTTCATTACTGGAGAATATTTTCACCTCAAAGGGTTTTTGTTGAAAAATTTTTTAACCTTTTATTTATTTATTTTATTTCTTCCAAATTTATTTTTATCCTTTAATGCACTATTACTATACAGAGATAAAACAATTTAAAATCAGTTAGAATAGAAATTTACTTAACACAATTATAATTTTTCTTTCTAAATCCAATGTGTATTCAACTGAGTTTTATTTTTATATATTTTTTCTTTTTCTTTTTTATTTTATTAATTTTTATTTTTACTTTATTTTACTTTACAATACTGTATTGGTTTGGCCATACGTTGACATGAATCCACCACAGCTGCACATGAGTTCCCAAACATGAGCCCCTCTCCCACCTCCCACCGCACATCATCTCTCTGGATCATCCCCGTGCAGCAGCCCCAAGCATTCTGTATCCTGCATCAAACATAGACTGGCAATTCGTTTCTTACATGATAGTATACATGTTTCAATGCCATTCTCCCAAATCATCCCACCCTCTCCCTCTCCCTCAGAGTCCAAAAGTCCGCTCTACACATCTGTGTCTCTTTTGCTGTCTCGCATACAGGGTCATCATTAGCATCTTTCTAAATTCCATATATATGTGTTAATATACTGTATTGGTGTTTTTCTTTCTGGCTTACTTCACTCTGTATAATCAGCTCCAGTTTCATCCATCTCATTAGAACTGATTCAAATGTATTCTTTTTAATGGCTGAGTAATACTCTATTGTGTATATGTACCACAGCTTTCTTATCCATTCATCTGCTGATGGACATCTAGGTTGCTTCCATGTCCTGGCTATTATAAACAGTGCTGCAATGAACATTGGGGTACATGTGTCTCTTTCAATTCTGGTTTCCTCGGTGTGTATGCCCAGCAGTGGGATTGCTGGGTCATAAGGCAGTTCTATTTGCAATTATTTAAGGAATCTCCACACTGTTCTCCATAGTGGCTGTACTAGTTTGCATTCCCACCAACAGTTCAAGAGGGTTCCCGTTTCTCCACACCCTCTCCAGCATTTATTGCTTGCAGATTTTTGGATCGCAGCCATTCTGACTGGTGTGAAGTGGTACCTCATTGTGGTCTTGATTTGCATTTCTCTGATAATGAGTGATGTTGAGCATCTTTTCATGTGTTTGTTAGCCATCTGTATGTCTTCTTTGGAGAAATGTCTATTTAGTTCTTTAGCCCATTTTTTTATTGGGTCATTTATTTTTCTGGAATTGAGCTGCATAAGTTGCTTGTATATTTTTGAGATTAGTTGTTTGTCAGTTGCTTCATTTGCTATTACTTTCTCCCATTCAGAAGGCTGTCTTTTCACCTTGCTTATAGTTTCCTTTGTTGTGCAGAAGCTTTGAATTTTAATTAGATCCCATTTGTTTATTTTTGCTTTTATTTCCAGTATTCTGGGAGGTGGATCATAGAGGATCCTGCTGTGATTTATGTCGGAGAGTGTTTTGCCTATGTTCTCCTCTAGGAGTTTTATAGTTTCTGGTCTTACATTTAGATCTTTAATCCATTTTGAGTTTATTTTTTTGTGTGG
Organism: Capra hircus; assembly: GCF_001704415.2. NCBI lineage: Eukaryota > Metazoa > Chordata > Mammalia > Artiodactyla > Bovidae > Capra > Capra hircus. Next base: position 22,278,442 of record NW_017189516.1, read on the forward strand.
TGTTAGAACGTGATCTAGTTTCATTCTTTTACAAGTGGCTGACCAGTTTTCCCAACACCACTTGTTAAAGAGATTGTCTTTTCTCCATTGTATATTCTTGCCTCCTTTGTCAAAGATAAGGTATCCATATGTGTGCGGATTTATCTCTGAGCTTTCTGTTTTGTTCCATTGATCTATATTTCTGTCTTTGTGCCAGTACCATACTGTCTTGATGACTGTGGCTTTGTAGTAGAGCCTGAAGTCAGGCAGGTTGATTCCTCCAGTTCCATTCTTCTTTCTCAAGATTGCTTTGGCTATTCAAAGTTTTTTGTATTTCCATACAAATCTTGAAATTATTTGTTCTAGTTGTGTGAAAAATACCGCTGGTAGCTAGGTAAGGATTGCATTGAATCTGTAGATTGCTTTGGGTAGTATACTCATTTTCACTACATTGATTCTTCCGATCCATGAACATGGTATATTTCTCCATCTATTAGTGTCCTCTTTGAAAAGCCATATGATTATCTCAATAGATGCAGAAAAGGCCTTTGACAAAATTCAACATCCATTTATGATAAAAACTCTTCAGAAAACAGGAATAGAAGGAACATACCTCAACATAATAAAAGCTATATATATGACAAACCCACAGCAAACATTATCCTGAACGGTGAAAAATTGGAAGCATTTCCCCTAAAGTCAGGAACAAGACAAGGGTGCCCACTGTCACCACTACTATTCAACATAGTTTTGGAAGTTTTGGCCACAGTAATCAGAGCAGAAAAAGAAATAAAAGGAATCCAAATTGGAAAAGAAGAAGTAAAACTCTCACTGTTTGCAGATGACATGATCCTCTACATAGAAAACCCTAAAGACTCTACCAGAAAATTACTAGAGGTAATCAATGAATATAGTAAAGTTACAGGATATAAAATCAACACACAGAAATCCCTTGCATTCCTATACACTAATAATGAGAAAATAGAAAGAGAAATTAAGGAAACAATTCCAGTCACCATTGCAATGAAAAGAATAAAATACTTAGGAATATATCTACCTAAAGAAACTAAAGACCTATATATAGAAATTTTTTTTTGTCTAACCACTTGAAATATATTTCATTTGCTTTTGGCTTTCATCATTTCTGATGAGAATTTTGCCATCATTTTAACTTTTTTCCTTATAATAAAGAATTGTTTTTCATTTGCTTTCAAGATATTTTATTTGTCTTAATTTTTACAAGTTTAATTATGATGTGTCCTGTCATGAAATAATTTGGGTTTATGCTCTTTGGGTCTCCCTCAGATTGTTGAATCTGTTGTTTTATAACTCTTGTCAAATTTGGAATATTTATAGTGTCAACTTAAATAAAGAAGTAAAGCAAGACATGCTCCCATTGCCAGGCATTTAGTTTGTTCAGAAATATCAGAGAAAGTGCAATTCAGGAACCATATGCTATAGCAAGGTACAAGTAAAGTTCCTTTAGGGGTTGAAGTTGACTGTATTTATGGGCAAGAAGTGTAAGGAGGGGAAATGCCAGCTAGAGTCTAAGCAGTGAGTTTGTTGGCTTGAGGATGGGGAGAGATTCTTAGCAGATACTCATTGGTGAGGAAGTAAGTCTTGGGCTTCTGTAAATTAGGCATTTATGGAAATCAGTCTATCAGTCCTTAGGTTCTGTTCTTCTTAGTATGCATGTGTGAGATTTTTTTCATTTAATATCTTCCAGTTCCATTTTAGATTGAAATCCTTTCTCATTTCCTTCTCTTGATCAAGATGTTTCACAGAAAGCATCGCTGATCAAGTCTTCAGGCATTGTTTTCCTCTTTCTTTTCTTGGTTCTTTCCTTCCTTCCTTCTTTCTTTCTTTCCTTCTTTTTTTCCCCAACATTTTTATTTGAGATACATGTCCTTTCGAGCTGAGGAGGAACATCTTCAGGTATCTTGTCCCATGGAGGAGAGGATGGCAAGTGAATTTCATTGACCTCATTTAAACAAAAAGTAATTTCAAAAACCAAACTCTGTATATTAGATTAGGATAGCTGACTCAGGGAAACTAAGGAGAAAAGAATACTTGATGTTTGGGAATTAGCCAGTGTTTTCTGCTGATTTCTGAGAAAGCTGTGAATTTCTGTAAGGTTAGGTTAATTTTCCTTTATCAGCTTGTGTTGACCATCTTCAGTTTGTTCCTGACATAAATGACTCCATTTTATTTTGTTTTTATACTTTCCCTTTTTAAAATCACGTCCCCATTACACGGTGCTGATCATCTGATATATTGCTTGGTGTTTCTTTTGCATGGACTTCACCTTTTGACTGATTATCAATTTTGTTTCTTTTTCTTCATCATACTATGATTAGACACATTTCTTCAGGGTGAAATAACCTTTGGGGGTGAGTGGGTAAATTCAAAAGGCCAAATTTGAATGCCTTCTTTATTTGGAGGCTAAGTGGAGGGTCAAGGCAGGAAGATCTTGTCAAGGTTACGAGTGTTCAATATCAGTTTGAAGCACTGGATAAGCATTTTCAGTTTTTCTATTTTTACAGATGCTAGATAGACAGCAGCTGTATACTCTAAAAATTGCAGCACAAAATAGAATGGCAGATAGAAAGACCAAACTATATTATACATTTAAACTATGCACTCAATCCTGTTGATAACCAGTTGAATAAATGGCAATTCTAAGATCAGTCACTTTGGACTTGTAACCAATGAATTTGTTCTCATATTCTAGATAATTGTACCTCTACTCCCCCAGAAGTGTTGATTCAAGTACAACAAATATGTTGACATAGCACAGACACTTCCTTGTTCTGCAAAGAGATAATTGTGAACTATTTTATTGACAAGGGAAACTTTAGCTAGAGAGTCTAGAGATTTTTGTTGGGCCACTATGGCCTTAGCGATAGTGTTGGTGATGTTTCCAATGGTTAAAGAGAGGTTTCTGACCATAGCTGTACTCATACTCATTCTTAACCAGGGATGTAGGGGTCTGCCAAAGGAAGCGAAGCCTCAATCATAAATGCTTCCTAAGTCCTAACTTGATGATATAGATTCAGGGGAGATGTGTCTCAGTTTGGTTGTGAACAGTTAAAGATACAACTAGATAACCTAAGGAATACTGTACAGTTATGTGTAAGCCATCTAGGCATTCATAGACGTGAGGAGAATGTCAACCACCAAAGATAAATTGTGGCAGGGTACCAATTACTTTTTCTAAAATGGTGTTTTAATGGATTCACTTACTACATATGCCCATTTAAGCCTGGGGTCAGTTAGGTTTTCAGTATAAGTACATTTAGGAAATAAATATTCTATCCTGAAATAAAAGTTGTTCTAAATTTCTTGCAAAGGTGGATGCTACAGAGATCTTTTTGTAATTGGGGACAGATCTGATTTAGATAATCATAATAATGTGCAGGTGCATATGTAATCTGGCTTGCATAGGTATCTTTGCCTTATTGGACAAGCATAGTTATAATCAGAGAAAGGTAAAAAAGAAAAGTCACTGGGAAACGTGGCTATAAAAATTTAACTCTGTAGCTGACATAAAAAGAAATTTGGGTGTTGTTTATGGTGGCATCAGGGATAGAAGAAAAATTGCTTATATGAAGGACCAGGTGTTGTAGAAAATGGGGTGCATCTATGTTCATAAGTGATATTGGCCTGTAATTTTTATTTTTCGTGGTACCTTTAGATTTAGTATCACAGTGATGGTGGCCTCATAGAATGAGTTTGGGACTTTTCCTTCCTCTTCAATTTTCTGGAAGAGTCAGAAGAATAGGTGTTCACTGTTCTCTAAACTTTTGGTAGAATTCACCATGAAGCCATCTGGCACTGGGCTTTTGTTGTTGTTGTTGTTGAAGATTTTTTATTGTAGTTGATTTCTGTGCTTGTGATTGTGTTCATATTTTCTATTTCTTCCTGGTTCAGTTTTAGAAGGTTATACTTTTCTAAGAATTTTCCCGTTTCTTGCAGGTTTTCCATTTTCCTGTCATATTGTTGCTTGTAGTTGTCTCTTATGATCTTTTTTGTGTTTCTGCATTATCTGTTGTAATCTCTCCTTTTTCATTTGTAATTTTATAGATTTGCATCTTATCCCTTTTTTCTTAATGAGTCTGACTAATGGTTTGTTAATTTTGTTTATCTTCTCTAAGAACAAGATTTCAGTTTTTTTTTTTTTAATCTTTGTTGTTTTTTCCTTCATTTCCTCTTAGTTAATTTCAGCTCTGTTCTTTGATTTCTTTCCTTCTACCAAGTTTGGAAATTTTTTTTTCTTCTTCTTCTAGTTGATTTTGGTGTAAGGTTGCGTTGTTTATGTGATGTTTCTCTTGTTTTGCTATAAACTTTCCTTTTAGCAATGCTTTTACTGCATCCCAAAGGTTTTGGATGACACAGTGGTAAAGAATCTGCCTGCCAATTCAGGAAATGCAAAAGATGTGGTTTTGATACCTGGGTTGGGAGGATTCCCTAGAGTAGGCAGTGGCAATCCACTACAGTACTCTTGCCTGGAAAATTCCATGGAGAGAAGAGCTTGACAGGCTACAGTACATGGGATCACAAAGAGTTGGACATGACTAAGAAGGCAGATACACACACATAGGTTTTGAATTCTCGTGTTTTCATTCTCATTTATTTCTAGGTATATTTTGATTTCCACAGTGATCTGTTGGTTATTCAGAAGCATATTTGTTTGCCTACATTATTTCTGTTTTTTAAAGTTTTATTTTCTCTGCAGTTTATATCTAATATTATAGTGCTGTGGTCAGAAAAGATGCTTAAAATGGTTTCAACTTTTTTATCTGCAAAGACTTAACTTGTGACCCAAGATGTGATCTATCCTGGAGAAGTTTCCATGTGCACTTGACAAAAATGTTAAATAGATGAAATGCCCTGTAGCTATCGTTTAGATCTAACTGGTCCAAGGTATCATTTAATAATTGTGTTTCCTTATGAATTTTCTCTCTATATGATCTGTCCTTTGTGTGAGTTGGATATCAATGTCTCCCACTATTATTATGTTCCTTCTGATTTCCCTTTTGTTTATGTATGAGGTGCTCCTTTATTGGGTGTATTTATATTTATAATTATTATGTCTTATTCTTGGATTGATCCATTTATCATGATGTAGTATCCTTCCTTTTCTCATGTAATGGTCTTTGTTTTAAAGTTGATCTTATCTGATATTAGTATTGCTAGTCTTGCTTTCTTTTGATTTCCATTTGCATGGAATATATTTTTCCAGCCCCTCTCTTTCTGTCTGTAAGTGTTCCTAGGTCTGAAGTGGGTCCCTTATAGAAAGCATATATTGGGGTACTGTTTTTGTATCCATTTTGCCAGTCTGTGTCTTCTGGTTGGAGCATTAAATACATTTACATTTAAGAAAGCCCATTTTAATTGGTTATCTCAATAGATGCAGAAAAAGGCCTTTGACAAAATTCAACATCCATTTATGATAAAACCTCAGAAAAAGGAATAGAAGGAACATACCTCAACATAATAAAAGCTCATATATATGACAAACCCACAGGAAACATTATCCTGCAACGGTGAAAAATTGGAAGCATTTCCCTAAAGTCAGAACAAGACAAGGGTGCCCACTGTCACCACAACTATTCAACATAGTTTTGAAGTTTTGGCCCACAGTAATCAGAAGCAGAAAAAGAAATAAAAGGAATCCAATTGGAAAAGAAGAAGTAAAACTCTCACTGTTTCAGATGACATGATCCTCTACATAGAAAACCCTAAAGACCTCTACCAGAAAATTACTAGAGGTAATCAATGAATATAGTAAAGTTACAGGATATAAAAATCAACACACAGAAATCCCTTGCATTCCTATACACTAATAATGATGAAAAATAGAAGAGAAATATAAGGAAACAATTCCAGTCACCATTTGCTGAAAAGAATAAAATACTTTAGGATATATCTACCTAAAAAACTAAAGACCTATATATAGAACATTTTTTTTTGTCTAACCACTTGAAATATTATTTCATTTGCTTTGGCTTTCATCATTTCTGATGAGAATTTTTGCCATCATTTTAACTTTTTTCCTTATAATAAAGAATGTTTTTTCATTGCTTTTCAAGATATTTTATTTGTCTTAATTTTTACAAGTTTAATTATGATGTGTCCTGTCATGAAATAATTTGGGTTTATGCTCTTGGGTCTCCTCAGATTGTTGAATCTGTTGTTTTTATAACTCTTTTGTCAAATTTGGAATATTTATAGTGTCAACTTAAATAAAGAAGTAAAGCAAGACATGCTCCCATTGCCAGGCATTTAGTTTGTTCAGAAATATCAGAGAAAGTGCAATTCAGGAACCATATGCTATAGCAAGGTACAAGTAAAGTTCTTTAGGGGTTGAAGTTGACTGTATTTATGGCAAGAAGTGTAAGGAGGGAAATGCCAGCTAGAGTCTAAGCAGTGAGTTTGTTGGCTTGAGGATGGGGAGAGATTCTTAGCAGATACTCATTGGTGAGGAAGTAAGTCTTGGGCTTCTGTAGAATTAGGCATTTAGGAAATCAGTCTATCAGTCCTTAGGTTCTGTTCTTCTTAGTATGCATGTGTGAGATTTTTTTCATTTAATATCTTCCAGTTCCATTTATTAGATTGAAATCCTTTCTCATTTCCTTCTCTTGATCAAGATGTTTCACAGAAAGCATCGCTGATCAAGTCTTCAGGCATTGTTTTCCTCTTTCTTTTCTTGGTTCTTTCCTTCCTTCCTTCTTTCTTCTTTCCTTCTTTTTTTCCCAACATTTTTATTTTGAGATACATGTCCTTTCGAGCTGAGGGCGAACATCTTTCAGGTATCTTGTCCATGGAGGAGAGGATGGCAAGTGAATTTCATTGACCTCATTTAAACAAAAAAGTAATTTCAAAAACAAACTCTGTATATTAGATTAGGATAGCTGACTCAGGAACAAGGAGAAAAGAATACTTGATGTTTGGGAATTAGCCAGTGTTTTCTGGCTGATTTCTGAGAAAGCTGTGAATTTCTGTAAGGTTAGGTTAATTTTCCTTTATCAGCTTGTGTTGACCATCTTCAGTTTGTTCCTGACATAAATGACTCCATTTTATTTTGTTTTTATACTTTCCCTTTTTAAAATCACGTCCCCATTACAGCGTGCTGATCATCTGATATATTGCTTGGTGTTTCTTTTGCATGGACTTCACCTTTTGACTGATTATCAATTTGTTTCTTTTTCTTCATCATACTATGATTAGACACATTTCTTCAGGGTGAAATAACCTTTGGGGGTGGTAGTGGGTAAATTCAAAAGGCCAAATTTGAATGCCTTCTTTATTGGAGGCTAAGTGGGAGGGTCAAGGCAGGAAGATCTTGTCAAGGTTACGAGTGTTCAATATCAGTTTGAAGCACTGGATAAGCAATTTCAGTTTTTCTATTTTTACAGATGCTAGATAGACAGCAGCTGTATACTCTAAAAATTGCAGCACAAAATAGAATGGCAGATAGAAAGACCAAACTATATTATACATTTAAACTATGCACTCAATCCTGTTGATAAACCAGTTGAATAAATGGCAATTCTAAGATCAGTCACTTTGGACTTGTAACAATGAATTGTTCTCATATTCTAGATAATTGTACCTCTACTCCCCAGAAAGTGTTGATTCAAGTACAACAATATGTTGACATAGCACAGACACTTCCTTGTTCTGCAAAGAGATATATTGTTGAACTATTTTATTGACAAGGGAAACTTTAGCTAGAGAGTCTAGAGATTTTTGTTGTTTACAATATTGTATTGGTTTTGCCATACATCAACATGAATCTGCCACAGGCGTACACGTGTTCCCCATCCTGAACGCCCTCCCACCTCCTCCCCATAACATGCCCTCTGGATCATCCTAGTGCACCAGCCCCAAGCATCCTGTATCCTGCATCGAACCTGAACTGGAATTCTCTCATATATGATATTAACATGTTTTAATGCGGTTCTCCAAATCATCCCACTCTCTCCCTCTCCCACAGAGTCCATAAGACAGTTCTATACATCTGTGTCTCTTTTGCTGTCTCGCATGGCAGGTTATTGTTTACCGTTTTTTTTCTAATTCCATATATATGTGTTAGTATACTGTATTGGTGTTTTTCTTTCTGGCTTACTTCACTCTGTATAATTGGCTCCAGTTTCATCCACCTCATTAGAACTGATTCAAAAGTATTCTTTCTAATGGCTGAGTAATACTCCATTGTGTATATGTACCACAGCTTTCTTATCCATTCATCTGCTGATGGACATCTAGGTTGCTTCCATGTTCTGGCTATTATAAACAGTGCTGCAATGAACATTGGGGTACACGTGTCTCTTTCAGTTCTGGTTTCCTTGGTATGTATGCCCAACAGTGGGATTGCTTGGTCGTATGGCAGTTCTATTTCCAGTTTTTTAAGGAATCTCCACACTGTTCTCCATAATGGCTCTACTAGTTTGCATTCCCACCAACAGTGTAAGAGGGTTCCCTTTTCTCCACACCCTCTCCAGCATTTATTGCTTGTAGACTTTTGGATCACAGCCATTCTGACTGGCGTGAAATGGTACCTCGTTGTGGTTTTGATTTGCATTTCTCTGATAATGAGTGAAGTTGAGCATCTTTTCATGTGTTTGTTAGCCATCTGTGTGTCTTCTTTGGAGAAATGTCTATTTAGTTCTTTGGCTCACTTTTTTGATTGGGTCATTTATTTTTCTGGAATTGAGCTGCAGGAGTTGCTTCTATATTTTTGAGATTAGTTGTTTGTCAGTTGCTTCATTTGCTATTATTTTCTCCCATTCTGAAGACTGTCTTTTCACCTTGCTTATAGTTTCCTTTGTTGTGCAGAAGCTTTTAATTTTAATTAGGTCCCATTTGTTTATTTTTGCTTTTATTTCCAATATTCTGTGAGGTGAGTCATAGAGGACCCTGCTGAGATTTATGTTGGAGAATGTTTTGGCCTATGTTCTCCTCTAGGAGTTTTATAGTTTCTGGTCTTACATTTAGATCTTTAATTTATTTTGAGTTTATTTTTGTATACGGTGTTAGAAAGTGTTCTAGTTTCATTCTTTTACTAGTGGTTAACCAGTTTTCCCAGTACCACTTGCTAAAGAAATTGTCTTTAATCTATTGTATATTCTTGCCTCCTTTGTGAAAGATAAGATGTCCATAGGTGTGTGGATTTATCTCTGGACTTTCTATTTTGCTCCATTGATCTATATTTCTGTCTTTGTGCCAGTACCATACTGACTTGATGACTGTGGCTTTGTAGTAGAGCCTGAAGTCAGGCAGGTTGATTCCTCCAGTTCCATTCTTCTTTCTCAAGATTGCTTTGGCTATTCGAGGTTTTTTGTATTTCCATACAAATTGTGAAATTATTTGTTCTAACTCTGTGAAAAATACTGTTGGTAGCTCGATAGGGATTGCATTGAATCTATAGATTGCTTTCGGTAGTATACTCATTTTCACTATATTGATTCTTCCAATCCATGAACATGGTATATTTCTCCATCTATTAGTGTCCTCTTTGATTTCTTTCACCAGTGTTTTATAGTTTTCTATATACAGGTCTTTTGTTTCTTTAGGTAGATATATTTAAGTATTTTATTCTTTTGCAAAGGTGAATGGAATTGTTTCCTTAATTTCTCTTTCTATTTTCTCATTATTAGTGTGGAATGCAAGGGATTTCTGTGTGTTGATTTTATATCCTGCAACTTTACTATATTCATTGGTTAGCTCTAGTAATATTCTGGTGCAGTCTTTAGGGTTTTCTATGTAGAAGATCATGTCATTTGAAAGCAGTGAGAGTTTTATTTCTTCTTTTCCAATTTGGATTCCTTCTATTTCTTTTTCTGCTCTGATTGCTGTGGCCAAAACTTCCAAAACTATGTTGAATAGTTGTGGTGAAAGTGGGCACCCTTGTTTTGTTCCTGACTTTAGGGGAAATGCTTTCAATTTTTCACCATTGAGGATAATGTTTACTGTGGGTTTGTCACATATAGCTTTTATTATGTTGAGGTATGTTCCTTCTATTCCTACTTTCTGGGGAGATTTTATCATAAATGGATGTTGAACATTGTCAAAGGCTTTCTCTGCATCTATTGAGATAATCATATGACTTATTTTTCAGTTTGGTAGTATGGTATATTACATTGATTGATCTGTGTATATTGAAGAATTCTTGCATCCCTGGGATAAAGCCCATTTGGTCATGATGTATGATCTTTTTAATGTGTTGTTGGATTCTGATTGCTAGAATTTTGTTTAGGATTTTTGCATTTATGTTCATCAGTGATATTGGCCTGTAGTTTTCTTTTTTGTGGCATCTTTGTCAGGTTTTCTTTTCTTTTCTTTTCTTTTCTTTTTTTTGTCAGGTTTTCATATTAGGGTGATGGTGGCCTCATAGAATGAGTTTGGAAATTTACCTTCCTCTGCAATTTTCTGGAAGAGTTTGAGTAGGATAGGTGTTAGCTCTTCTCTAAATTTTTGGTAGAATTCAGCTGTGAAGCCGTCTGGACGTGGGCTTTTGTTTGCTGGAAGATTTCTGATTATAGTTTCAATTTCCGTGCTTGTGATGGGTCTGTTAAGATTTTTCTATTTCTTCCTGGTTCAGTTTTGGAAAGTTGTACTTTTCTAAGAATTTGTCCATTTCTTCCATGTTGTCCTTTTTATTGGCATATAATTGCTGATAGTAGTCTCTTGTGATCCTTTGTATTTCTGTGTTGTCTGTTGTGATCTCTCCATTTTCATTTCTAACTTTATTGATTTGATTTTTCTCTCTTTGTTTCTTGATGAGTCTGGCTAATGGTTTGTCAATTTCATTTATCCTTTCAAAGAACCAGCTTTTGGCTTTGTCTTTTTTTTTTTGCTATGGTCTCTTTTATTTATTTTGCATTTATTTCTGCCCTAATTTTTAAGATTCCTTTCCTTCTACTAACACTCGGGTTTTTCATTTCATCCTTTTCTAGTTGCTTTAGGTGTAGAGTTAGGTTATTTATTTGACTTTTTTCTTGTTTCTTGAGGTATGCCTGTATTGCTCTGGACCTTCCCCTTAGCACTGCTTTTATAGTATCCCACAGGTTTTGGGCTGTTGTGTTTTCATTTTCATTCATTTCTATGCATATTTTGATTTCTTTTTTGATTTCTTCTGTGATTTGTTAATTATTCAGCAGCGTGTTTTTCAGCCTCCATATGTTGGAATTTTTAATAAGTTTTCTCCTGTAATTGAGATCTAATCTTACTGCATTTTGGTCAGAAAAGATGGTTGGAATGATTTCAATTTGTTTGAATTTACAAAGGCTAGATTTATGGCCCAGGATGTGATCTATCCTGGAGAAGGTTCCATGTGTGCTTGAGAAAAAGGTGAAATTCATTGTTTTGTGGTGAAATGTCCTATAGATATCAATTAGGTCTAACTGGTCTATTGTATCATTTAGTTTGTGTTTCCTTGTTAATTTTCTGTTTAGTCGATCTGTCCATAGGTGTCAGTGGGGTATTAAAGTCTCCCACTATTATTGTGTTATTGTTAATTTCTTCTTTCATACTTATTAGCATTTGTCTTACATGTTGCAGTGCACCTATGTTGGGTGCATATATATTTATAATTGTTATATCTTCTTCTTGGATTGATCCTTTGATCATTATGTAGTGTCCTTTGTCTCTTTTCACAGCCTTTGTTTTAAAGTCTATTTTATCTGATGAGTATTGCTAGCCTGCTTTCTCTAGGTCTCTATTTGCATGAAATACCTTTTTCCAGCCCTTCACTTTCAGTCCATATGTGTTCCTTGTTTTGAGGTGGGTCTCTTGTAGACAACATATATGGGGGTCTTGTTTTTGTATCCATTCAGCCAGTCTTTGTCTTTTGGGTGGGGCATTCAACCCATTTACAGTTAAGGTAATTATTGATAAGTATTTATTGTTTTGGCTTCAAGGTTATACACCCTTTTTGTGTTTCCTGTCTAGAGAAGATCCTTTAGCATTTGTTGGAGAGCTGGTTTGGTCGTGCTGAATTCTCTCAGCTTTTTTTTGTCTGTAAAGCTTTTGATTTCTCCTTCAGATTTGAATGAGATCCTTGCTGGGTACAGTAATCTGGGCTGTAGGTTATTTTCTTTCATCACTTTAAGTATGTCCTGCCATTCTCTCCTGGCCTGAAGAGTTTCATTGAAAGGTTACCTGTTATCCTTATGGGAATTCCCTTGTGTGTTATTTGTTGTTTTTCCCTTATTGCTTTTAATATTTGTTCTTTGTGTTTGATCTTTGTTAATTTGATTAATACATGTCTTGGGGTGTTTCACCTTGGGTTTATCCTGTTTGGGACTCTCTGGGTTTCTTGGACTTGGGTGATAATTTCCTTCCCCATTTTAGGGAAGTTTTCAACTATTATCTCCTCAAATATTTTCTCATGATATTTCTTTTTGTCTTTTGGGACTCCTATAATTCGAATGTTGGGGCGTTTAACATTGTCCCAGAGGTCTGAGATTGTCCTCATTTTTTTTCATTCATTGTTCTTTTTTCCTCTCTGTTTCTTTTATTTGTACCATTCTATCTTCTATCTCACTAATCCTACCTTCTGCCTCCGTTATTCTACTATTTGTTCCCTCCAGAGTGTTTTTGGTCTCATTTATTGCATTATTCATTATATATTGACTCTTTTTTATTTCTTCTAGGTCCTTGTTAAACCTTTCTTGAATCTTCTCAATCCTTGTCTCCAGGCTATTTAGCTGTGATTCCATTTTGATTTCAAGATTTTGGATCATTTTCACTATCATTATTTGGAATTCTTTATCAGGTAGATTCCCTATCTCTTCCTCTTTTGTTTGGTTTGGTGGGCATTTATCCTGTTCCTTTACCTGCTGGGTATTCCTCTGTCTCTTCATCTTGTTTATATTGCAGTGTTTGGGGTGGCCTTTCCGTATTCTGGCAGTTTGTGGAGTTCTCTTTATTGTGGAGTTTCCTCACTGTGGATGGGGTTGTATGGGTGGCTTATCAAGGTTTCCTGGTTAGGGAAGCTTGTGTCGGTGTTCTGGTGGGTGGAGCTTGACTTCTCTCTAGAGTGTAATAAAGTGTCCAGTAATGAGTTATGAGATGTCAATGGGTTTGGAATGACTCTGGGCAGCCTGTGTATTGAAGCTCAGGACTATGTTCCTGTTTTGCTGGAGAATTTGTGTGATATGTCTTGCTCTGGAACTTGTTGGCCCTTGGGTGGTACTTGGTTTCAGTGTAGGTATGGAGGCGTTTGATGAGGTCCTGTCGATTAATGTTCCCTGGAGTCAGGATCTCTGTGGTGTTCTCAGGATTTGGACTTAAGCCTCCTGCTTCTGGTTTTCAATCTTATTTTTACAGTAGCTTCAAGACTTCTCCATCTATACAGCATTGTTGATAAAACATCTAGGTTAAAGATGAAAAGTTTCTCCACAGTGAGGGACACCCTGAGAGGTTCACAGAGTTACATAGAGAAGAGAAGAGGGAGGAGGGAGATAGAGGTGACCAGGATAAGATGAGGTGGAATCAAAAGAGGAGAGAGCAAGGTAGCCAGTAATCATTTCCTTATGTTCGCTCCACAGTCTGAACCGCTCAGTGATGTTCACAGAGTTATACAGAGAAGAGAAGAGGGAAGAAGGAGACAGAGGTGGCCAGGAGGATAAAGGGGGGAATCAAAAGGAGAGAGACAGATCTAGCCAGTAATCAGTTCCCTAAGTGTTCTCCACCGTCCAGAACACACAAAGTGATTCACAGAGTTGGGTAAAGAAGCGAGGGGGAGGGAGGAGATATAGGTGACCTGGTGGAGAAACAGGAGAGTCCAAAGTGGGAGAGAGTGGTCAAGCCAGTAATCTTGCTCTGAAGTAAAAGTGGGTACTGAAGATTGGGTTCTTAAAGGTATAAAATTGATAACAAATACCAAAAAGCAAAGATTATAAATCTAGACTAGAGGTTGGATTTTCAAAATTACAATATTAAAGAAAAAGAGAAAAAAAAGTCACAAAAATTATAATATATATATATATATATATATATATGAAGTTTGCTTTAAAAAATAGGGTCTCTTTTTTTTGCCAATTAACAGTGGGTTATAAAAATTAAAATTAAAGGAGTAATAGAGGAGTTTAAAATTAAAAAAATATTTAAAAATTAAAGAATGATAGTAAACATAGTAAAAATATATCTAGGACTTTCTCTGGTGGTGTTGTGGGCAGTGTAGGGTCAGTTCGTTTTTGGATAGTTCCTTGATCTGGCTTATATTTCTCAAGATCTATAGGCCCCTTCCTATGTAGTTGGTACCAACTACAGGGTTTTAATCTATTGCACCTGTTACTTCCAAGGAGGGTTCCTCTGTTTTAGCATCTTCTGTTTACTGGTCTCTTCAGTGTCTAATTTCTGCCCTGGCACAAGGGGGCAGTGATGGACACTTCTTTAGGCTCACTTGTTCAGTTGTGCTGTGGGGAGAGAGGGACGCTGTAAACAAATAACACTGGCATGTGCTCGCAGTGTCTTGGCCACACTGGGTTTGCCCCCCGCTCACGGCATGTGTGCTTTCCCTGTCTATCCCGCTTAGGCTCTAGGTTGTTCTGCCGGGAACTGTCTGAGGCCGGCCCTGGGTTGTATGCACTTCCCAGGTCTAAGCCGCTCAGGTTCATGTACTCTGGTAGTCCTCAGAGGTGCAGACTCGGTTGGGTCTGCATTTTGTTCCCTTCCCATGTCCGAGCAGCTCAGGTGACCAGGTGTTTGGTGAGCGTGGTCGCTGCAACTTGGTTTTCTAGGTGTACAACCATCGCACCTTCTCAGACGGATGTTGCCCGTCCAGGATCCCAAGAAGTCTTGGTTTGCAACAAAGCCTGCTTGCAGTTTGGTAGATAATGCCTCTCTGGGGCTGCAATTGCCTCCTTCCAGCTCTGGCTGCCCTCGCCTTCCTGTCTCCAGAGGGGGATGGGCTGGCCTGCAGCCTGCTAGCTCTGCTTAGTCCTTTGTCCTGTGAGCGGGCCTGGCAATTTCTTAGGCTATGGCTTTTCACATGGTAGTTATCCCACAGTCTGGTTTGCTATCCCAAGTTAGTTCCCTTGTACTGCCCTCGGGGCATTCAGGCCCGGTCCTTACTCTAAGCAATGCAGCCCGCGCCTCCCTGCCCAGCCCCTGCCTGCTAGTGGTGGGTACAAGCATCTGTGCTGCTTCTCCGCTGGGGGAATTACCATTGGGCAAGTACTCTGTGGGTTTTTATTATTTATTTATTTTTCCTCCTGGTTATGTTGTCCTCTGTGCTTCCAAGGCTCACCACAGACTTGGCAGTGAGAGTGTTTCCTGGTGTTTGGAAACTTCTCTCTTTTTTAAGACTCCCTTCCCAGGATAGAGCTCTGTCCCTACCTCTTTTGTCTCTCTTTTTATCTTTTATATTTTTTCCTACCTCCTTTCAAAGACAATGGGCTGCTTTTCTGGGTGCCTGATGTCCTCTGCCAGCATTCAGAAGTTGTTTTGTGGAATTTTCTCAGCGTTCAAATGTTCTTTTGATAAATTTGTGGGGGAGAAAGTGGTCTCCCCATCCTATTCCTCGCCATCTTAGGACCACCCCTCAAATTCCATTGTTTTTAATCTATTCTAAAAATTGTCTTTTGATTAGAGTTTAATATTTAAATTAACTACTAAATAAGGATGAATTACTTCCTCCATTATCTATTTAATTTCTGTATGTCATAACTGTTTGTTACTCATTTCCTCCCATTAGTGTCTTTTTTTGTGCTTGGTTAATTTTTTGTCATTACACATTTTAAATTATTTTTGTGTATAGTGGCTATATTCTTACTTAAAATTTTAATATGAGTTGATACCCATTTAACTGCAATCACATACAAAACCTTTATTTCTATTTAGCTCTGTCCCTCTATATGTTGGGATTCTCTCTGATGGCTCTGTGGGTAAAGAGTCCTCCTGCAATGCAGGACACATGAGACTCAGGTTTGATCCCTGAGTCAGGAAGATCCCCTGGAGGAGGAAATGGAAACCCACTCCAGTATGCTTGCCTGGAAAATCCCATGGACAGAGGAGCCTGGTGAGCTACAGTCCATGGGGATGCAAAGAATCAGACGTGACTGAGTGACTAAGCAAGTAAGCACCCTTTATGTTATTCATATCACAAATTGCATTGCTATGTATTACATGCCTAATAACACGCTTATAATTATTTTCATGCTATTATCTTTAAAATCCTAAAGAAAAGTAGAAGTGTATTTATAAATAAAAGTATGATGATACTTTTTTTTAATATTTGACCACTTATTTACCTTTATTGGATATTTTTATTTCTTGATACATTTTTGATTTACTATCTAGCATCCTTTAATTTTAACCCAATGACTCTAGCATTTCTTGTAGGTCAGGTCTAGTGATAGTCTATTCCCTCATCTTTCACTTACCGTAAGTACCTTAATTTCTTCCTTATTTCTGAAAGTTAGTTTTCTTGTATATAGAATGCTCAACTGATAAGTTTTTGTTGTGGCTGTTGTTCAGCACTGCCTTCTGGCCTGTAAACATTTTGCTGAGAAATCTGCTAATAATATTCTAGAGGCTACTTAGTAAATAAGGGTCAATTATCTCTTGTTGGTTTCAAGTTTCTCTCTTTATCTTTGACTTTCAACATTTGATTATAAACTATATCTTAGTATGGGTCTCCTCAATGTATCCAACTTGCACCACTGAGCTCTACTGATTTATATTTCCATATATTACCTAAAATTTAGAAAGTTGTCGGTCATTATTTCCTCAAATAATATTTCTGTTCAATTCTTTCTTTTTCTCTGAAACTTCTATCATAAACAAATTAGTCCACTAACTGAGTCCTATAAATTTGTTAGGTTGTGTTTACCTTTCTTTATTCATTTTCCTTTCTGCTGCACTTTTTTTCCCCTTTCTGCTTTCTGTGTCATTTGATCTGCCTTCAAGTTTGCTTATTTTTTCCCTCTCAAGTCTGTTGTAAATCTCCTATAGTGAAATTTTAATTTCATTATTGTACTTTTCAGGTCCAAGCTTATCTTAATTTTTTTTAATAATTCTATTTCTTGCTAGATTTTTCTTGTTTTGTTTATATAAAATTTTCTTGATTTCCTATAGTTCTTTATGTTTTCATGTAGCTTTTTGAACATACTTAAAAAACCTATGCTAGATCTTTGTTTAGTATAACCAATGTTTGGGTTTCCTCAATGACGATCTCTATTAGTTTATTTTGTTCTTTTGAATGGGCCATGGTTTTCTATATCTTTGCTTAATTTGTGGGTTGTCATTTTTTTTAGATTGTTGTTGTTGCTATCAAAATTTTGACCATTTCAATATGATTACTCTGAATATCAGATTCTCTGCCTCCCCTAGGGTTTGCTGGTTTTTAGCAAGAAGAGATAAGAAAGCCTTCTTCAGTGATCAATGCAAAGAAATAGAGGAAAACAACAGAATAGAAAAGACTAGAGATCTCTTCAAGAAAATTAGAGATACCAGGGGAACATTTCATGCAAAAATTGGCTTGATAAAGGACAGAAATGGTATGGACCTAACAGAAGCAGAAGATATTAAGAAGAGGTGGCAAGAATACACAGAAGAACTGTACAAAAAGGATCTTCATGACCCAGATAATCACGATGGTGTGATCACTCATCTAGAGCCAGACATCCTGGAATGTGAAGTCAAATGGACCTTAGAAAGCATCACTATGAATAAAGCTAGTGGAGGTGATGGAATTCCAGTAGAGCTAATTCAAATCCTGAAAGGATGCTGTGAAAGTGCTGCACTGCATATGCCAGCAAATTTGGAAAACTCAGCAGTGGCCACAGGACTGGAAAAGGTCAGTTTTCATTCCAATCCCAAAGAAAGGCAAGGCCAAAGAATGCTCAAACTACTGCACAATTGCACTCATCTCACATGCTAGTAAAGTAATGCTCAAAGTTGTCCAAGCCAGGCTTCAGCAATACATGAACCGTGAACTTCCTGATGTTCAAGCTGGTTTTAGAAAAAGCAGAGGAACCAGAGATCAAATTGCCAACATACACTGGATCATGGCAAAAGCAAGAGAGTTCCAGAAAAACATCTATTTCTGCTTTATTGACTATGCCAAAGCCTTTGGCTGTGTGGATCACAATAAACTGTAGAAAATTCTGAAAGAGATGGGAATGCCAGACCACATGACCTGCCTCTTGAGAAATCTGTATGCAGGCCAGGAAGCAGCAGTTAGAACTGGACATAGAACAACAGACTAATTCCAAATAGGAAAAGGAGTATGTCAAGGCTATATATTGTCACCCTGCTTATTTAACTTCTATGCAGAGTACATCATGAGAAATGCTGAACTGGAAGAAGCACAAGCTGGAATCAAGATTGCCGGGAGAAATATCAATAACCTCAGATATGCAGATGACA
Organism: Capra hircus; assembly: GCF_001704415.2. Lineage (NCBI taxonomy): Eukaryota > Metazoa > Chordata > Mammalia > Artiodactyla > Bovidae > Capra > Capra hircus. Next base: position 22,296,802 of record NW_017189516.1, read on the forward strand.
CCACCCTTATGGCAGAAAGTAAAGAGGAACTAAAAGGCCTCTTGATGAAAGTGAAAGAGGTTAGTGAAAAAGTTGGCTTAAAGCTCAACATTCAGAAAACGAAGATCATGGCATCTGGTCCCATCACTTCATGGGAAATAGATGGGGAAACAGTGGAAACAGTGTCAGACTTTATTTTTTGGGGCTCCAAAATCACTGCAGATGGTGACTGCAGGCATGAAATTAAAAGATGCTTACTCCTTGGAAGAAAAGTTATGACCAACCTAGATATCATATTCAAATGCAGAGACATTACTTTGCCGACTAAGGTCTGTCTAGTCAAGCCTATGGTTTTTCCAGTAGTCACGTATGGATGTGACAGTTGGACTGTGAAGAAGGCTGAGTGCCAAAGAATTGATGCTTTTGAACTGTGGTGTTGGAGAAGACTCTTGTGAGTCCCTTGGACTGCAAGGAGATCCAAACAGTCTATTCTGAAGGAGATCAGCCCTGGGATTTCTTTGGAAGGAATGATGCGAAAGGTGAAACTCCAGTACATTGGCCACCTCATGCGAAGAGTTGACTCACTGGAAAAGACTCTGATGCTGGGAGGGATTGTGGGCAGGAGAAAAGGGGACGACCAAGGATGAGATGGCTGGATGGCACCACTGACTCAATGAACGTGAGTCTGAGTGAACTCTGGGAGTTGGTGATGGACAGGGAGGCTTGGCGTGCTGCGATTCATGGGTTTGCAAAGAGTCAGACATGACTGAGCGACTGAACTGAATTGAACTTGACCATTAAAAGCTGTAGTAGTCTTTTTTTAACTTTTTCAAAATACTTTTTAGATTATAATTTGTGTGTGATAAATGAAGTCTTTGTTCCTGTAGCTTGTGTTCCACTAATGTTTTGACAAAGGTTTCCTGAAATGCCATGAGCTCAAACAAACAAAAGAGTTTATCAAGGAAAAAAAAACAACAATCCACAAACCTTTCAAACTTTGTAGATTGTCCCTATGCTGTGTCACTGCTATAACTCTTAGTTAGGCTTGAGTCAAGTTTGGTGGTGATAGCTTAATATCTCATAAGGTCTCTTCTGAGCATGCATCTTGCCAACACATGAACATGGCTTTATCTAGAAATTAATGTTTATTGAGCTATGGTTGATTTCATATATTGTATTAGTTTCTGCTGTGCAACAAAGGGAATCAGTTACACATACACATATATCCACTCTTTTTTAGATTATTTTCCTATATACGTCATTACAGAGAATTAAGAAGAGTTCCCTCTGCTATACATTACTTATTAGTTATTTATTTTATATATAATAGAGTCTATATGTCAATTCCAATCTCCAAATTTATCTCTCCTCCTTTTCCCTCTAGTAACCACAAGTTTGTTTTCTGCACCTCTAAATATATTTTTTTTTAATTTTTTTTTATTTTTTTATTTTTTTTTAAATTTTAAAATCTTTAATTCTTACATGCGTTCCCAAACATGAACCGAAATGCAAATCAAAACCACAATGAGGTACCACTTCACACCAGTCAGAATGGCTGCGATCCAAAAATCTGCAAGCAATAAATGCTGGAGAGGGTGTGGAGAAAAGGGAACCCTCCTACACTGTTGGTGGGAATGCAAACTAGTACAGCCACTATGGAGAACAGTGTGGAGATTCCTTAAATATATTTCTGTTTTGTAGAAAAGTTTATTTGTGTGCTTCTTTTTCCTAAAGATTTCACAGGTAAGTGATAACATATGATATTTGTCGTTTTCTGTATGACTTACTTCACTCAGTTTGACAATGTCTAATTCCTTCACTCAGTTTGACAATCTCTAGGTCCATCTATGTTGTTGTAAATGACATTATTTTGTTCTTTTGTGTGGGTGAGTAATATTCCATTTTATATACATGTACCACACCCTTTTATCCATTTCTCTGTTGTTGGGCATTTAAATTGCTTCCATGTTTTGGGTTTTGTAAATAGTGCTGCAATGAACATGGAAGAGCATGTACCTTTTCAAATTATTGTTTTCTCTTGATATATGCCCAGGAGTGACCCTCCATACTGTTCTCCATAATGTGACAAATTACATTAGAACACTGTTTTGTGTAGCAGGGTTCCCTTTTCTCCACACTCTTTCCAGCTTTGGCCATTCTGACTGGTGTGAGGTGATACCTCATTGTAGTTTTGATTTGTATTTCTCTGATTAGTGATGCTGAACATCTTTTTATGTATTTTTTTTTTCTGACCAGCTGTATGCATTCTTGCTGTATATAAGCATCTGAATGCAGAGTTCCAAAGAATAGCAAGGAGAGATAAGAAAGCATTCCTCAGCAATCAATGCAAAGAAATAAAGGAAAACAACAGAATGGGAAAGACTAGAGATCTCTTTAAGAAAATTAGAGATACCAAGGGAATGTTTCATGCAAATCTGGGCTCAATAAAGGACAAAATGGTATGGACCTAACAGAAGCAGAAGATATTAAGAAGAGGTGGCAAGAATACACAGAAGAACTGTACAAAAAAGATCTTCAAGGCCATTATAATCATGATAGTGTGATAACTCACCTAGAGCCAGACATCCTAGAATGTGAAGTCAAGTGGGCCTTAGAAAGCATCACTACAAACAAAGCTAGTGAAGGTGATGGAATTCCAATTCAGCTATTTCAAATCCTGAAAAATTATGCTGTGAAAGTGCTGCGCTGCATATGCCAGCAAATTTGGAAAACTCAGCAGTGGCCATAGGACTGGAAAAGGTCAGTTTTCATTCCAATCCCAAAGAAAGTGAAAGTGAAGTTGCTCAATCGTGTCCAACTCTTTGTGACCCGTGGACTGTAGCCCACCAAGCTCCTCCGTCCATGAGATTCTCCAGGCAAGAATACTGGAGTAGGTTTCCATTTCCTTCTCCAGGGGATCTTCGCGACCCAGGGATCGAACCCAGGTCTCCCACATTGCAGGCAGATGCTTTAACCTCTGCACCACCAGGGAAGCCCAATCCCAAAGAAAGGCAACGCCAAAGAATGCTCAAACTACCACACAATTGCACTCATCTCACATGCTAGTAAAGTAATGCTCAAAATTCTCCAAGCCAGGCTTCAGCAATACGTGAACCGTGAACTTCCAAATGTTAAAGCTGGTTTCAGAAAAGGCAAAGGAACCAGAGATCAAATTGCCAACATCCACTGGATCATGGAAAAAGCAAGAGAGTTCCAGAAAAACATCTATTTCTGCTTTATTGACTATGCCAAAGCTTTTGACTGTGTGGATCACAAAAAAAATGGGGAAAATTCTTAAAGAGATGAGAATACCAGACCACCTGACCTGCCTCTTGAGAAACCTATATGCAGGTCAGGAAGCAACAGTTAGAACTGGACATGGAACAACAGACTGGTTCCAAATAGGAAAAGGAGTACATCAAGGCTGTATATTGTCACCCTGCTTATTTAACTTCCATGCAGACTACATCCTGAGAGATGCTGGGCTGGAAGAAGCACAAGCTGGAATCAAGATTGAAGGGAGAAATATCAATAACTTCAGATATGCAGATGACACCACCCTTATGGCAGAAAGTAAAGAGGAACTAAAAGGCCTCTTGATGAAAGTGAAAGAGGTTAGTGAAAAAGTTGGCTTAAAGCTCAACATTCAGAAAATGAAGATCATGGCATCTGGTCCCATCACTTCATGGGAAATAGATGGGGAAACAGTGGAAACAGTGTCAGACTTTATTTTTGAGTGCTCTAAAATCACTGCAGAATGTGATTGCAGCCATGAAATTAAAAGACGCTTACTCACTGGAAGAAAAGTTATGACCAACCTATATAGTATATTCAAAAGCAGAGACATTACTTTGCCGACTAAGGTCCGTCTAGTCAAGGCTATGGTTTTTCCTGTGGTCATGTATGGATGTGAGAGTTGGATTGTAAAGAAAGCTGAGTGCCAAAGAATTGATGCTTTTGAACTGTGGTGTTGGAGAAGACTCTTGAGTGTCCCTTGGACTGCAAGGAAGTCCAACCAGCCCATTCTAAAGGAAATCAGCCCTGGGGATTTCTTTGGAAGGAATGATGCTAAAGCTGAAACTCCAGTACTTTGCCCACCTCATGTGAATAGTTGACTCGTTGGAAAAGACTCTGATGTTGGGAGTGATTGGAGCCAGGAGGAGAAGGGGATGACAGAGGATGAGCTGGTTGGATGGCATCACTGACTCGATGGACGTGAGTCTGAGTGAAGTCCGGGAGTTGGTGATGGACAGGGAGGCCTGGTGTGCTGCGATTCATGGGTTCGCAAAGAGTCGGACATGACTGAGCGACTGAACTGAACTGAACTGATGTATTCTTGAGAGAAATATCTATTTAGATCATACACCCAATTTTTTTATTTTTTTAAGAATATTGAGCTACATGAGCTGTTTGTATATTTTGAAGATTAATCCCTTGTCAGTTGCTTCATTTGCAAATATTTTTCCCATTCTGTGAGATGTCTTCTTGTCTTGTTTATGAAAACCTTTGCTGTGCAAAAGCTTTTAAGTTTAATTAGGTTCCATTTGTTTATTTATATGGCTTTTCCCTTATATAAGACTCATTTTGAATATCCTAATTGCCTAGAGTCTCACATTAACTTCTCCACTGGGCCTTAGATGTTCTGTTGTATATGTACACTTATAATCTCTTGACTTTAGTGTGTGTAGGTCTCTAGTCTGCTTTGCAGCACTTAATATATGGTATCCACTGCTTTTTCCACCTGAGTTCTAAATTATGTGAAACCAAGATAAATATTCTGCATCAGTCCTTCAGGTTATCCCCAAGGCAGGTTAGAATAAACATAAACAATACTTTGCAAATATCATCTTCTCTTCTCTCTCTGGTTTATGAGAAGCAACTAGAAACCAGGCTTCCAATTCTTCAAGATCAAAACCACTGCTGCACTGGGGAGGAGAGTGTGGGTAAAACTGAGTCAAAAAGCCACAAAACTTTCTTGCCATTATGAAGGTGTCTTTTTCTTGATTCAGAATTCACCTGGTTTCTGTAATCTTTTGTTTCTCTGAGCTCTGAAAAAATCAGTTCAGACAGTTTCTAATTGCTTTTATTTTTATTATTTCTGTGGGGAAACAAGAGCTTGGAACTTCTGAGTTTGCTATTTTGCTAATATGCAACATCTTTCTTGAATCTACTTCACCTATAACTTTTCTTATCCTGGCTAATGATAACACTATCCAGTCACCCACGACAGAAGCCTGGATGTCTACATGAGACTCTTTTCTTTCTCCTTCATACCCTACCTTTAATTCATCACCAAAGCCTATAGATTATACCTTTTAAAGGTTTCTGAAGATTGGGTTCCAGTTAAGATGGAGTAAGTACGCTCCACCCTGTCTCTTCCATTGATTTAAATGGAAAACCCTGTAAGAATACTTGGGGCAGCTGAGTACAAAAAGTATATATCAGTAAGTAGATTTGGGTAGGAAACAAGAAGACTGATTCAGCATAGATTTTCCTGTCCCTTACCTTTCCCCTTTACCAACTGAGCTGTCAGGGAAGCCAAAAATTGGGTCTGGGGGGAGAGAGACTCCATGGACTGTATAGAATTCTCCAGGCCAGAATACTGGAGTGGGTAGCCTTTCCATTCTCCAGGGGGCCTTTTCAACCCAGGGATCAAACCAAGGTCAAGATCAAACCAAGATCAAACCACATTGCAGATGGATTCTTTACCAGTAGTGGAGGTCGCCATTAGCCCCAGCATAGAACCTCCAGAACTTACACAGGTCTGGGAAAAAGATTCTTGGAGGGCACAAACAGAACCTTGTGCACATCAGGACCCAGGAGAAAGGAACAGTTACCCCACAAGATACTGACCCAGATTTGCCCCTGAGTGTGCAGGAGTCTCCTGGGGAGGCATGGGTCAGCGGTGGCCTGCTGTGGGGTTGAGCGTACTGAGTGTAGCAGTGTGTGCATGGGACCTTCTGAAGGAGGTCACCATTATCTTCATTACCTCCACCATAGGTGGAGGTCAAATAACAGGAAGGGAACACAGCCCTGCCCTTCAACAGAAAATTGGATTAAATATTTACTGAGCATGGCCCCACACATCAGAACAAGATGCAGTTCAATCAATCTCTCTCATCAGCCACTTATTTTTCTCCATCAGAGGGCAGACAGACTGAAAATGAAAGTCACAGAAAACTAACCAATCTGATCACATGCACCACAGCCTTTTCTAATTCAATGAGACTATGAACCATGCCATGCAGGGCCACCCAGGACTGACAGGTCATGGTGGGGAGTCCTGACAAAATGTGGTCCAGAGTAATGACTCCAGAAAGAATGAAGAGACAGAGCCACAGCAAAAAAAAAAAAAAAAAAAAATCAACAACAACAACAAAAAAAACCAGCTATGGATGTGACTGGTGATGGAAGTAAATCTGATGCTGGAAGGAACAATATTGCGTAGAAAACTAGAATGTTAGGTCCATGAACCAAGGCAAATTCAGTTCAGTTCATTTCAGTTCTGTCACTCCATACTCAATAGTGTCTGACACTTTGCGACCCCATGAATCACAGCATGCCAAGCCTCCCTGGCCATCACCAACTCCCAGAGTTCATGCAAACTCATGTCTATTGACTCGGTGATGCCATCCTGCCATCTCATCCTCTGTCATCCCCTTCACCTCCTGCCCCCAATTCCTCCCAGCATCACAGTCTTTTCCAATGAATCACCACATCCCATGAGGTGGCCAAAGTATTGGAGTTTCAGCTTTAGCATCAGTCCTTCCTAAGAGTACCCAGGACTGATCTCCTTTAGAATGGAGTGGTTGGATGCCCTTGCAGTCCAAGGGACTCTCAAGAGTCTTCTCCAACACCACAGTTCAAAAGCATCAATTCTTCAGTGCTCAGCTTTCTTCACAGTCCAACTCTCACATTCATACATGACCAATGGAAAAACCATAGCCTTGACTAGATGGACCTTTGTTGGCAAAGTAATGTCTCTGCTTTTCAATATGCTATCTAGGTTGGACATAGCTTTCCTTCCAAGGAGTAAGTGTCTTTTAATTTCATGGCTGCAATCACCATCCACAGTGATTTTGGAGCCCCTTCCAAAATAAAGTCTGACACTGTTTCCACTGTTTCCCCATCTGTTTCCCATGAAGTGATGGGACCAGATACCATGATCTTAGTTTTCTGAATGTTGAGCTTTAAGCCAACTTTTCACTAACCTCTTTCACTTTCATCAAGAGGCCTTTTAGTTCCTCTTCACTTTCTGCCATAAGGGTGGTGTCATCTGCATATCTGAAGTTATTGATATTTCTCCCGGCAATCTTGATTCCAGCTTGTGCTTCTTCCAGCCCAGCATCTCTCATGATGTAGTCTGCATGGAAGTTAAATAAGCAGGGTGACAATATACAGCCTTGATGTACTCCTTTTCCTATTTGGAATTAGTCTGTTGTTCCATGTCCAGTTCTAACTGTTGCTTCCTCACCTGCATATAGGTTTCTCAAGAGGCAGGTCAGGTGGTCTCGTATTCCCATCTCTTACAGAATTTTCCACATTTTTTTGTGATCCACACAGTCAAAGGCTTTGGCATAGTCAATAAAGCAGAAATAGATGTTTTTCTGGAACTCTCTTGCTTTTTCCATGATCCAGTGGATGTTGGCAATTTGATCTTTAGTTCCTCTGCCTTTTCTGAAACCAGCTTTAACATCTGGAAGTTCACCGTTCACATATTGCTGAAGCCTGGCTTGGAGAATTTTGAGCATTACTTTACTAGCATGTGAGATGAGTGCAATTGTGTGGTAGTCTGAGCATTCTTTGGCCTTGCCTTTGTTTGGGATTGGAATGAAAACTGACCTTTTCCAGTCCTGTGGCCACTGCTGAGTTTTCCAAATTTGCTGACATATTAAGTGCAGCACTTTCACAACATCATCTTTCAGGATTTGGAATAGCTCAACTGGAATTCCATCACCTACACTAGCTTTGTTCATAGTGATACTTTCTAAGGCCCACTTGACTTTCTATTCCAAGATGTCTAGCTCTAGGTGAGTGATCACAGCATCATGATTATCATGGTCTAGAAGATCTTTTTTGTACAGTTCTTCTTTGTATTCTTGCCAGCTCTTCTTAATATCTTCTGCTTCTGTTAGGTCCATACCATTTCTATCCTTTATCAAGCCCATCTTTGCATGAAATATTCCCTTGGTATCTCTAATTTTCTTAAAGAGATCTCTAGTCTTTCTCATTCTGTTATTTTCCTCTATTTCTTTGCATTGATCACTGAGGAAGGCTTTCTTATCTGTCTTTGCTATTCTTCGGAACTCTGCATTCCGATGCTTATATCTTTCCTTTCTCCTTTGCTTTTCATTTCTCTTGTTTTCACAGCTATTTTTAAGGCCTCCTCAGACAGCCATTTTGCTTTTTTGCATTTCTTTTCCATGGGGATGGTCTTGATCCCTGTCTCCTGTACAATGTCAGGAGCCTCATTCCATAGTTCATCAGGCACTGTGTCTATCAGATCTAGTCCCTTAAATCTATTTCTCACTTCCACTGTATAATCATAAGGGATTTGATTTAGGTCATACCTGAATGGTCTAACGGTTTTCCCTACTTTCTTCAATTTAAGTCTGAATTTGGCAATAATCAGTTCATGATCTGAGCCATAGTCAGCTCCCAGTCTTTTTTTTACTGACAGTATAGAGCTTCTCCATCTTAGGCTGCAAAGAATATAATAAATCTGATTTCAGTGTTGACCATGTGGTGATGTCCATGTGTAGAGTCTTCTCTTGTGTTGTTGGAAGAGGGTGTTTGCTATGACCAGTGCCTTCTCTTGGCAGAACTCTATTAGCCTTTGCTCTGCTTCATTCCGTAGTCCAAGGCCAAATTTGCCTGTTACTCCAGGTGTTTCTTGACTTCCTACTTTTGCATTCCAGTCCCTTATAGTGAAAAGGACATCTTTTGGAAGTGTTAGTTCTAAAAGGTCTTGTAGGTCTTCATAGAGCCGTTCAACTTCAGCTTCTTCAGCGTTATTGGTTGGGGCATAGGCTTGGATTACCATGATAATGAATGGTTTGCCTTGGAAACAAACAGAGATCATTCTGTCATTTTTGAGATTGCATCCAAGTACTGCATTTTGGACTGTTTTGTTGACCATGTTGGTTCTTCCATTTCTTCTAAGAGATTCCTGCCCACAGTAGTAGATATAATGGTCATCTGAGGTAAATTCACCCATTCCAGTCCATCTTAGTTCGCTGATTCCTAGAATGTCAATGTTCACTCTTGCCATCTCCTGTTTGACCACTTTCAATTTGCCTTGATTCACGGACCTGACATTCCAGGTTCCTATGCAATATTGCTCTTATAGCATCCAACCTTGCTTCTATCACCAGTCACATCTACAGCTGCTTATTGTTTTTGCTTTGGCTCCTACCCTTCATTCTTTCTGGAGTTATTTCTCCACTGATCTCCAGTAGGATATTGGGCACCTGCTGACCTTGGGGGTTCCTCTTTCAGTATCCTATAATTTTCCTTTTTCATACTGTTCAGGGGGTTCTCAAAGCAAAAATACTGAAGAATATAATCCTTAGTAGAGTTTAAACTGAGTTGTTTGTTGTGTAATCATCAGTTCTAGGCTTAAAGAAAAAAAAAAACGTTTTATGTGACTAAGACCAAGGAATGTAGAGAAAAAAAAGATGTTTGTCCTTTCCTCTTCCTTGAAAACTCCAGACCCATTTCTCTTCCTTGGGATCCCTAGACCCGTCTCTCCTCCTCTGGGACCCTGAACTTCTTATCAACCTGCCTAAGAATTAACTCTCTCATTTCCATGTCTTAGATATTGTAAATTTTTTTGTTGTTGCTATTTAGATGCTAACTCATATTTGACTCTTTTGTGACCCTATGGACTATAACCTGTCAGGCTACTCTGTCTGTGGGATTTTCCAGGCAATACTCTTGGAGTGGGTTGCACTTTTCCTTCTCTATATTGTAAATACTGCTGCAGTTAACATTGGAATGCACATATATTTTCAAATTATGATTTTCTCCATGTATATGCCTAGGAGTAGGATTTCTGGGTCATGTGGTAGCTGTATTTTTAGTTTTTTAAGAAGCTTCCATAATGTTCTACATAGTGACTGTACCAATTGACATTACCACTAACAGTGTAGGAGTGTTCCTTTTTCTCCACACCCTCTCTAGCATTTACCATTTGTAAAATTTTTCATAATGGCCATTCTGGCCAGTGTGAGGTGATATCACATTGTAATTTGGATTTGCATTTCTCTAATAATTAGTGATGTTGAATATCTTTTAATGTGCTTTTTGGCCATCTATATGTATTCTTGGGAGAAATATCTATTTAGATCTACCATTAATTTTTGACTGTTGCTATATTGAGCTGCATGAGCTATCTGTATATTTATTAATCCTTTGTCAGTTACTTTGCTTCCAAATATTTTCTCCTATTCTGAGCATCGTATTTTCATCTTGTTATAGTTTCTCTTGCTGTGTAAAAGCTTTTAAGTTTAATTAGATTCCATTTTTCTATTTTTGTTTTTATTTTCATTGTTCTACATAGTGGATAAAAAATGATCTTGCTATGATTTATGTCAGAATGTTTTGTGTATGTTTTCCTGTAAGAATTTTATAGTGTTTGCCATATATTTAGATCTTTAATCCATTTTGAGTTTATTTTCATGGATGGTGTTAGGGAATGCTCTAATTTAATTTTTTTTTTAACATGTAGCTGCCCTGTTTTCCCAGCATCACTTATTAAACAGGCTGTCTTTTCTCCATTGTGTATTCTTGCCTACTTTGTCATAGATTTGTTGACCATAGGTGGGTGGGTTTATCTCTGGACTTTATCTAGTTTCACTGATCTGTATTTCTGTATTTGTGCCAATTTCATACTGTTTCAATGACTGTAGCTTGGTAGTATAGATGGAAATCAGGGTGCCTGATTCCTCCAGGTCTGTTTTAAATTCTCAAAATTCCTTAGCTATAGAAAACTATAAAACACTGGTGAAAGAAATCAAAGAGGACACCAATAGATGGAGAAATATACCACGTTCATGGATCGGAAGAATGAATATAATGAAAATAAGTATACTACCCAAAGCAATTTATAGATTCAATGCAATTCCGATCAAGCTACCAATGATATTTTTCACAGAGCTAGAACAAATAATTTCACAATTTGTATGGAAATACAAAAAAGCTCAAACAGCCAAAGCAATCATGAGAAAGAAAGATGGAACTGGAGGAATCAACCTGCCTGACTTCAGGCTCTACTAGAAAGCCACAGTCATCAAGACAGTATGGTACTGGCACAAAGATAGAAATATAGATCAATGGAACAAAATAGAAAGCCCAGAGATAAATCCACACACCTATGGACACCTTATCTTTGACAAAGGAGGCAAGAATATACAATGGAGAAAAGACAATCTCTTTAACAAGTGGTACTGGGAAAACTGGTCAACCACTAGTAAATGAATGAAACTAGAACACTTTCTAAGACCATAAACAAAAATAAACTCAAAATGGATTAAAGATCTAAATGTAAGACCAGAAACTATAAAACTCCTAGAGGAGAACATAAGCAAAACACTCTCCGACATAAATCACAGCAGGATCCTCTATGACCCACCTCCCAGAATATTGGAAATAAAAGCAAAAATAAACAAATGGTGCCTAATTAAAATTAAAAACTTCTGCACAACAAAGGAAACTCTAAGCAAGGTGAAAAGACAGCCTTCTGAATGGGAGAAAATAATAGCAAATGAAGCAACTGACAAACAACTAATCTCAAAAATATAAAAGCAACTCCTGCAGCTCAATTCCAGAAAAATAAACGACCCAATCAAAAAATGGGCCAAAGAACTAAATAGACATTTCTGCAAAGAAGACATACAGATGGCTAACAAACACATGAAAAGATGCTCAACATCACTCATTATCAGAGAAATGCAAATCAAAACCACAATGAGATGCCATTTCATGCCAGTCAGAATGGCTGTGATCCAAAAGTCTACAAGCAATAAATGCTGGAGAGGGTGTGAAGAAAAGGGAACCTTCTTACACTGTTGGTGGGAATGCAAGCTAGTAGAGCCACTATGGAGAACAGTGTGGAGATTCCTTAGAAAAACTGGAAATAGAACTGCATTATAACCCAGGAATCCCACTGTTGGGCATACACACCGAGGAAACCAGAATTGAAAGAGACACATGTATGCCAATGTTCATCACAGCACTGTTTACAATAGCCAGGACATGGAAGCACCCTAGATGTCCATCAGCAGATGAATGGATAAGAAAGCTGTGGTACATATACACAATGGAGTATTACTCAGCCATTAAAAAGAATATATTTGAATCAGTTCTAAGGAGGTGGATGAAACTGGAGCCTATTATACAGAGTAAAGTAAGCCAGAAAGGAAAACACCAATACAGTATACTAACGCATATATATGGAATTTAGAAAGATGATAACGATAACCCTGTATGCAAGACAGCAAAAGAGACACAGAAATATAGAACAATCTTTTGGACTCTGTGGGAGAGGGAGAGGGTGTGATGATTTGGGAGAATGGCATTGAAACATGTATAATATCACATATGAAACGAGTTGCCAGTCCAGGTTCAATGCATGCTACTGGATGCTTGGGGCTGGTACACTGGGATGGCCCAGAGGGATGGTACGAGGAGGGAGGAGGGATGGGGGTTCAGGATGGGGAACACGTGTATACCTGTGGCGGATTCATGTTGATGTATGGCAAAACCAATACAATATAGTAAATTAATTAACCTCCAATTAAAATAAATAAATTTTTTTTAAAAAAAGAAAATACTTAAAATTGCTTCTGTTTTTAAGCAAAACAATGTATCAGCTTTGCTAATTAATGTTTTCTTTGGCCTTTTGTCCCCAGGGATAAAGGTTGCTTGGGAAGCAGTATATTCTTTGACTAATAATTAACAACTGAATGGAAAAGTGTCATTGAATTGCAGTCAAGTTAGAATTTAGCAAATCTACCAGTGTGTTACATAGAACCATATCTGGCCAGCAAGCTTGTGTGTGTTAAACTGTGAATTGTGACAGGGACTTTTGCTTTATGTTACTTGGCATTTCCACATTTCAATCTTTAGTTATACAGACAAATACATTCTGCTTAGATTCTGCCACTCTCTGTGTGATATTGGATCAATCCCTTTCCCTCCCTAGGCCTCAGTTTCCTTCTTTGTACAATGTGAGAAGTTGAGCTAGAAAGCTATGATGTAGGATTCCATGAATGGTAATGATGAGCTTACACTTATCTTGCATTTACTATATGCCCACATGCTTCTAGACTCCTGTGGGTTATCTCATTATACTTTATACCATTGCTATGAGGTAAGTGCTATTTTATAGGTAAGAGTATTGAGGCAACAGAGAAGATAAGTTTAAGGATGGATTTATGTCTGAGTATTCTAGTTATGATATAAATATTGTGATCAGAGTTTCACCATAGGTTTTTCATTTGACCTGCATAATACAAGTTAGTTCTACATAATGCAAGCTGGAGGCAGGAGTTGGGGGCTTCTTAAATTACAAGACTTGATAGAGGGCAAAGAAGGCAAAGGCAGAGGATCGATCCTGGCCACAGGACTTTAGGACTTTATCTTCCTATTAAATTATATGTGTTTGTGTGTGTGTGTGCTTTAATGTTTAAAAATTATTTCACATCTATTTTCCATGTAACTTGTACATAACACTGGGAAGCTATCAGGGCAGGGAATATAAAGTCTGCTTTGTAGAAATAGATGCTAAAACTCTGAGAAGAGAGGCTCCTAAGTGAATAACCCTCTATGGGAGGCAGTTCAGCATATTAGTTAAAAGCTGAAGACTCTAGACTTGACCTGCCTTCACAACCACTGGCAAATTCTGATCTTCTGAGAGAAAGTTTAATTTTTGATAAATAAAATGATGAGCAATTAGAGCTGCTTATTTGGGCAAAATTAGGGCTTTCCTGAGGCTGCTATAATGCTTTGAGAGATGTCTTCCCCCAGAGTAGAGTGATGAAGAGTAATTGTGCCAGACGTTAAACTTAATTCATTCTCCAAACAACCTGCTAGAAGAGCTCTATTAGCTCTGTTTTTCACGGACTCGATGGACGTGAGTCTGAGTGAACTCCAGGAGATGGTGATGGACAGGGAGGCCTGGCGTGCTGCGATTCATGGGGTCGCAAAGAGTCGGACATGACTGAGCAACTGAACTGAGCTGAACTGAAACTAAAGTTCAGAGAAACTTAGCAGCTTATCCAATATCATTCAGATAATAGGTGACATAGTGATATTTGAATGCAGGTTTATCTACTTCCCATCTTCTGAACCACAGCAGAATCATAGGAAAAAGTGGACAGCTTCTTAGGGAGCATGCCTGCTTGCTAAGTTGCTTCAGTCATGTCCAACTCTTTGTGACCCTATGGATTGTAGTCCGCCGGTCTCCTCTGAACTTGGGATTCTCTAGGCAAGAATACTGGAGTTTGTTGCCATGCCCTCCTCCAGGGGATCTTCCCAACCCGGAGACTGAACCAGCATCTCTTACGTCTCCTGCATTGGCTGGCTAGGTCTTTACCACTAGAGCCGCCTGGAACTTTGCAAAACAACCTTCTAGGATATGTAAGTTGAAGGAAAAAGAAAAAAAAAAAAAAACCCATCATCTCTTTATTTTGCAGCCACATATATTTATATAATATCAGAGGGGCAATGATCCCAGGGCAGTTTATTCATGAAGCTGAGCATATCAACATTCACATCCACAAACTGAGCCTGATTCATTCATTGAGCTTCTAATGTAAAGGTGGGAGAGAGAGTGCTCAGTTAGTGTGGGGTATAGCACCTGTGTTGGCACCACTCATGGTGTGATTTCAGAAATCTGTTCTATCCACTCCAACTGACCAATGCCTGAAATTCCTCCATTAAAGCAACATCCTTCTAGCTTAGGACTCTTCTCATTAAAATATAGCTTCAAGGAGGAAAGGTAATAGCACAAATAAGTATTTCTTATACTGCTACCTGTTTTGGATATCTGGGATGGGGTAAAGTTACTAGGTGTTAATAGTAAAAAAAACAAAAGGCAAAAACTAAGGGGTTCTTTGACCTTGAAATTTCACAATGTATATTAAAAACCCCAAGAAGTTCTGTGACAGACAAAGCATTGACCTTTATTTAACTCATCATTCTCTAAACTTGTTTGAAGATGAGACTTTGTCTACAGTTTTACCATCCTGAACGCTCCCAATCTTGTTTGAAGAGGAGAATTTTTTTTCTTTTAACATAACAGCATTCTACAGAAGGAGTGTTTTCCAGAGTAGACTTTAATGTACTTTAACCTATTCTCAGTGGTTTATACCTTAACTGAAGAAACATTTGATGAGAGATTGAGCATAAAAAGTAATATGCCTGTGATAGAGTGAGGGTGCCTGCTATTTATGATATTGTCTAGGGTGTCCTGCATTTTGTTACATCCTTTTTTTTTGGCTGTGCTGGGTCTTTGTTGAGGCACACAGGCTCTTCATTGCAGTGTGTGGGTTTCTCTAGTTGTGTTGTGTGGGGTGTAGAGTGCAGGCTCAGTAGTTGCAATGCTTGATGCTCAGGCTTAATTGCTCTGTGGTGTTTGGGATTTTAGTTCTCTGACCAGAGAATGAACTCACATCCCCTGCATTAGAAGGTGGATTTGTAACCACTGGACCACTGGACCACCGGTGTAATCCCTTATCTTGTCTTTTTGATATTGGCCATTCTAACAGAAGTGAGGTGATATCTTATTGTGATTTTGATTTGCATTTCCCTAATGACTAGCAATCATCTTGACCATCTTTTCATGTACTCATTGGCCTTTTGTATATCTTCTTTGGAGAGATGTCTATATACATATTTTTGATATTTGCCTCTTATGAGATATAGGATTTGCAAATGTTTTTTACATTCTGTAGATTGTCACTTCACTTTGTTGATCGTTTCTTTTTCTGTGCAGAAACTTTTTAGCTTGATGTAGTCCCATGTGATTTTTTTTTTTTTTTTTTGGCAGCTCTTGCTTTAGGTGTCATGTCCAAGACCCGTGTCAAGGATCTCTTTTCCTATTTTCTTCCAGGAGTTTCATCATTTCAGGCCTAACATCTAAGTCCTTAATACATTTTAAGCTAATTTTTGAGTGGTGTAAGATAGGGGCTGAGGGAATTCTCTGGCAGTTCAGTTCTATGATTTCACTGCCAAGAGCCTGAGTTCAGTACCTGGTAGGGGAACTAAGATCCCACAAGCCATGCAATGAGGTCAAAAAATAATAATAATAAATTGTACTCTTTAAAAAATAGGGCTGAGTTTCATTCTTTTATATATGATTCTTCCAGCAGCATTTGTGTAAGAAACTGTCTTTTTTTCCATTGAGTATTCTTGGTTCCCGTGTCAAATATTTGTTGACCATATTTGTTCAGGTTTATTTCTAGGCTCTTGATTTTGTTTCATTGATCTATCTGCCGGTTTTTATGCTAGTAGCATACTATAGCTTTATAGTATAGTTTGAAATCAGCAAGAGTGATACCTCCCATTTTGTTTTGTCTCAGGATTGCTTTGCATATTTGGGGTCTCTTGTGGTTCTATAGAAATTTATTTTTTAATTTCTGTAAAAAAATCCATTGGAATCTTGATAGAGATTGTGTTGAATGTGTAAAAGTAAATAACAAATACTTCTTTTAAAATGGAATTGAAAGCCCTGAATGGATGGCTCTCATTAACATATCACTTGTTGCAGCCTGCAAAACCAACAGGAAGAAGGAAGATAATGATTACTTTTAAAAGGTCTGTTTGTATAGAATTCTTTGTATAAAATTCTCTCAGTCTCAATTTCTTATTCCTGATGGTAAGAATATTACTTTTCTTCTGGTAAAAGGGAGGACATATTTCACATGGGAATTTCATCTCCTGCTTTTCTTAAAAAAGGAAGGAACATCCCCCCACCCCCCAGCAACAATGAGCTAACCATCACTTGTAGCCAATAAGAAACTGCCACAACCTTGAACTCTTGTTCTTCTCCAATTAACTTTTATTCAAATCCGCTCTCCCCAATTCCCTCCTAAAACTAATAAAAGATGACATTTCTCTTGTCTCTTCAGACTTGCCTGTGATTCACCATAGCTTGCCTACCTCAAATTACAATTATCTGCTATTCCTGAATAAACCAATTTTTTTTCTTGTAAAATAAAGTTAATTCTCTCTTTTCTGGTTTTGAGTTATCTGGCTTTGTTTAGGGTCTACTTTTATGAAGATTATTGGTAAGTCATCCATTGTGTTCAAAAGAGGGGAAACCATGTGATTCCTGGTGTTTTACAACAATCAGAAAACAGTACATGCATGCATGCTAAGTCACTTCAGTCATATCCGACTCTTTGTGACCCTATGGACTGTTAGCCTGCCAGGCTCCTCTGTCCATGGGATTCCCCAGGCATGAATACTGGAGTAGGTTATCATGCCATCCTCCAGGGGATCTTCCCAACCCTCTGCATTAGGCGAGTTCGAGTTCTTTACCACTAGTGCCACCTGGAAAGCCCTGTTGGAAAACAGGGCCCCTTATAATTAAGATGTTTTAGGGAATTCAAAAGCAAGATGGATTTCACCTGGTCCTTGGACCATGGTCTTGTGCCTTTCTGGAAAAATGGATGAACTTTCGAATACTTTGGAATTACAATGGCCAGAGAAACTTAAACAAACTTTTAAAACAAAGTCTAGAGAAACTTTGTTTTAAATAAGTCCACCTTAAATGGTACCCTTAAAAGAGAAGATCTCAAGTCTCTTAGACAATGGAATGCATTATTTAATTAATATTCAGAAACTTCTAAAAACTAAATCATCACAGCATGTGTAGGGAAAGAGCAAATTAGCTAAGATGGCAATGGTCAGGCTCTCTCACCCCATGGCCTCTCACATTTTGTAAATACATGGTTATGTAACAGCTGAGATCACTTATAGTGCTGCACATGCATGTCACAATGTACCCCCCTTGGCCATAATGGGCCACTTTTGTTCTGTAAACTTATATAAGCTCCACCTGAAAAGCCCTTGTGGCCGTGTTATGGCTGTCTGCTGGGTCAACCACAAGAGAACACAGCATGTCTGCTGCATGGCTGCTGCACCAGCCCAGAAAGAAAAAACATATCTGCAGTTCCTATGGCTCCTCAAGTTTTCTTCTAGCTTCCCCGCTTGTACCTTACCTACCCTGGTTTCAATGAACACTGTGAGAATTGAGACAGTTGGCATAGTTGGCAGGATTCCCAGCAGGTAGGGGAGCCTGAGGCTCCAATGATAGAGGAAGCCAGTAGCCACCACATACTATGAGGTACCTAGTGGCCATGGTCCTCTTGGAATGGGCCCCAGTGGAAGACTGCCAAGTGGTGGATAGGTTACCAGATAGTATTGAAAAGGTGTTACAGGCAGTGAGTTTCTGTTTGCCAGACAAAGTGGCACATACTACCGCTAGCACCATGGGGTGGATTTTCTTAACTGACTTGAATGTGAATATGGATAGTTCATGATGCTGCACAAGTGTGAAAACTGCAGAGATGAGAAGAAAAGTTGGAACAGTGTATATGCATGCTGGAACAAGAGATGTGTGGCCTTGAGGAACTTAGTGCCTTGGACTATGAAGCAATGAGGGATGATGATGATGAAAATTGTGAGACCATGGATCCCTGCTTGACAGTGAGGCCTATTATACAGCAGAAAGTGAAGCATGAGCAGCCTATGGCCCAGGGAGGGTATCCTCAAGGGGCCCTCAATGTTACTGAGTTCATGACACATTGACCATATACTCAGGTGCAGTTGATCAACTTGGGTAAGCAGTTTTGGCAAAAGCAAGGGGAACCCTTGGCAGCATGGCTTTTGTAACTCTGGGACACAGCGGTGGATGGTATCATTTGTTCCAGGGTGAAATATAATGGTTGGCATCTATAACCACTCACCCTTCATTGAGATAAAGGTTGCTGAATGCTAGGCGACTCATACAAGGCATGCCTAACCATACACACGCTCTGATGAAATGGATTAACACTGCCATCCACACTGTGTGGGTGAATGCAGGAGAGCTCCTCAATACTGTAAGTAAATGGTATTCCTATGCCAAGTTGACCCAAGTTGTGAGAGAAATGGGCATGAAGCAGTCTATGTTTAACTCAAATACCCGAGGCCCAGATGATAAGCATTTTACTGGTGGCATGTGTGATACCACTTTGAACAATGCCCCATCCACAACTTTTGGATCCCTGACTACTATTCTTGTGCCCTTTGTGGAGCACCCCACCTATGAGATGACCTTGGTGGTGGCTAGCTTGGGAGAAATAGAGGGGTGGGAACTGGCAAAAGGTGTTAGTGTGAAGACCCCAAAGGGGGGCCAAGCTGGTAAAGACACTGTCCAGATGACACAAATGCAAATTTGGGATGACTTGCTGGCAGTGGGAATTGACAGAAATAAAATTGATAAACAGCCTAATGCTACATTCCTAGAGATATAGAGGCAACAGAGCAGAGCAGCAGTTCACCAAGTGTGGGAAGTGCCCACAGCAAGAGATATGGGAGGTTCAATTTTAAGATTTTATGGCGCTCAAGGATTTTCCTTCAGATGCCCTTTTCCACTTTGAATAGGGCTCAGGTCAAGGTGCCTGCCCAAAGAGCCCAAGCAGGGATCAGAAGCCCCATGTAGAACTTGCAATTCACTGGTCATTGGCTAATGTACAGAGAGTAATGGTCCTGGTTGACACAGGTGCTGAATGCAGCCTTGTTTATGACAAGCTGGAGCAGTTTCCTCGTCCTAGAGCATGCATTGATGGCTATGGAGACCAAATGGTTAAGATTTAGACTGTGTCCTCTCTTGTAGATTTAGAACAGTATACTGTAAAAGTTGTGTCCTCTCTTGCAGATTTAGAACAGTGCGAAAGCATTTGGAATCATGTGGGTGAGCTGTGAACACCACAAAACATTTCTTCTTTAAAGTGGTGGGCCCAGCACCTGTGACAGGTTTTGTGGTCCTTAAAAAAAACCCACAGGGATGCAGTTGGCCCTGTGGAGACTTTTCTGCAATTTCAAAAGGAAAGATGGTGGACTGGACTTGGCTATGGAAGATAAATACACCCCACATGTGGTGAGTGGCTCTTGTAACCCCATAGGGAGTTCCAGGTGATTCCTGGTATTCGGTTTTGCTATGTGTTAAGGATGTAGCTGTTTGTTGTTGTAGCATCTACTGCTGTTGTAGAATGTGGGTTCAAGGGTCAGTGTTACTTGCCAAGGCAATATTGTGGAAGATGGATTGCACATAGACTGTGAGGCGAGAGACCCTGAAGGGGTGGAATGTAGGGGAAAAGCAAATTACTCAAGATGGTGGTGATCAGGCTCTCTTGCCCCATGGTCTCTCGCTCTAGCCCCTTATTTTGCAAATACATGGTTATGTAATAGCTGAGATCACTTATAGCACTGTGCATGCATGTCACAATGTACCCTCTTAGCCACAGACCACTTTTTTCCTGTAAATATAAGCTCCACCTGAAAAGCCCCTGCAGCTGCATTATGGCTGTATCTGCTGGGTCAACCATGAGAGAATACAGCGTATCTATTGCATGGCTACTGTTCCAGACCAGAGAGAATAAACATATCTGCAGTTCCTAAGGCTCCTTGAGTTTTCTTCCAGCTTTCCTGCTTGTGCCATACCTACTCTGGGTTCAGTGAACAGTGTGAGAAGTGAGACAGCATGCAAAAGAAAAATAGTAAAGTCTTTGGCCATCTGTGCAACTAATATTAACTTACTCCACTTGTCAGAAACACAGTGTGGATCTAACCATTCCTCTGAGTTTCTACTTGAGACATGACTAAATTAAAAAAAAAAAACACAAACCCTGTAAGATGTCTGTGACTATTTCTATATTATGTATGTATATATGTGTATGTTGTAAGTATATGATATTTTTTCTACCTCTTGGTGGCATTGACAAAATTAATTGTAAAGAGCTATATTTAATTGGCATATGTGGTGTGTTCCCTGGTGGCTCAGATGATAAAGAATCCTCCTGTAATGCTGGAGACTTGGGTTCGATCCCTGGGTTGAGAAGATCCTGTGGAGGAGGAAATGGCTACCCACTCCAATATTCTTACATGGAGAATTCCATGGACAGAGAAGCCTGGCAGGCTACTGTTCATGGGGTCACAAAGAGGTGGACAGGATTGAGTGACTAACATTTCAACAACAGATATAAATTAAGTATACACTTAGATATATAGAGACAAACCCAAATGTTCACATGATCTAATATTTAATAAATAACAGCTAGTTTAAATTTGTTGGTTTAATGAAAACAAGCATGTTTTCAGCATTATTGATACTGAATGAAATGCAAATGTACAACTTTTTCTCCCTGGGTTGTCTGATCAAATGAGCTCCTGTTATTTCTGTTACAAAATTTCCCAACAACAACAACTCAAGGTGATGCTTAGTTGTTTAAGGTCTAATCAAAACATAACTGTTAAAAATGTTTTAAATAAATGAAAATAACATGAAAATTTATGCTGTTAAACTAAATAATGGGTTGAATATATCTAAATCCTTTCCAGATAAGATAAACATTAAATGCTAAACATAAGTTTTACAGAGATAAAAATATTTGAGTCTATTAAAAATTATTATGAGGAAAAGTATATTTCTAACAATTTTAAATATGTTTTCTAATCTACTAAAGAATATGATAGTTCACAATTGCCTGCTTCCTAGTATTCACTGGAATGCAAAAATTATAGATGGTTGAAGGAAGATTTAGATGAGGAGCTCAAGTGCAGGGTAAGCCAGGGCATAGTGTTAGAATATTTGGAGTGATAACCATGAATAGACACTGCATAATCTATGCATTGGTCTATCAAGCTACCAAAGATATTTTTCACAGAGCTAGAACAAATAATTTCACAATTTGTATGGAAATACAAAAACCCCTGAATAGCCAAAGCAATCTTGAGAAAGAAGAATGGAACTGGAGGAATCAACCTGCCTGACTTCAGGCTCTACTACAAAACAACAGTCATCAAGACAGTATGGTACTGGTACAAAGACAGAAATATAGATCAATGGAACAAAATAAAAAGCCCAGAGATAAATCCACACACCTATGGACACGTTATCTTTGACAAAAGAGGCAAGAATATACAATGGAGAAAAGACAATCTCTTTAACAAGTGGTACTAGGAAAACTGGTCAACCACTAGTAAAAGAATGAAACTAGAACACTTTCTAACACCATACACAAAAATAAACTCAAAATGGATTAAAGATCTAAATGTAAGACCAGAAACTATAAAACTCCTAGAAGAGAACATAGGCAAAATACTTTCCAACATAAATCACAGCAGGATCCTCTATGACCCAACAGATACATGAAAAGATGCTCAACATCACTCATTATCAGAGAAATGCAAATCAAAACCACCATGAGGTACCATTTCACGCCAGTCAGAATGGCTGCGATCCAAAAGTCTACAAGCAATAAATGCTGGAGAGGGTGTGGAGAAAAGGGCACCCTCTTACACTGTTGGTGGGAATGCTAGTACAGCTACTGTGGAGAACAGTGTGAAGATTCCTTAAAAAACTGGAAATAGAACTGCATTATGACCCAGCAATCTCACTGCTGGGCATACACACCGAGGAAACCAGAATTGAAAGAGACAAATGTATGCCAATGTTCATCGCAGCACTGTTGATAATAGCCAGGACATGGAAGCAACCTAGATGTCCATCAGCAGATGAATGGATAAGAAAGCTGTGGTACATATGCACAATGGAGTATTACTCAGCCATTAAAAAGAATACATTTGAATCAGTTCTAATGAGATGGATGAAACTGGAACCTATTAAACAGAATGAAGTAAGTCAGAAAGAAATACACTAATACAGTATACTAACGCATATATATGGAATTTAGAAAGATGGTAACGATAACCCTGTATGGGAGACAGCAAAAGAGACACAGCTATATAGAACAGTCTTTTGGCCTCTGTGGGAGAGGGTGTGATGATTTGGGAGAATGGCATTGAAACATGTATATTATCATTTGTGAAATGAATCACCAGTCCAGATTCAAAGCATGAGACAGGGTGCTCAGGGCTGGTGCACTGGGATGACCCAGCGGGATAGGATGGGGAGGGAGGTGGGAGGGGAATTCAGGATGGGGAACACATGTACACCCATGGCTAATTCATGTCAATGTATGGCAAAATCACTGCAATTTTGTAAAGTAATTAGCCTCCAATTAAATAAATTTATATTTCCAAAAACTCTATGCATTGGTGGTGAGAAGATACAGGCTGGGCAGCAGGTGTTCATTTGGAGTGTGGGGGATGATGAAGCTACCATGAGAGCTTTCTCCCACTGTGGAATGAACCGACATATTTGAAAGCCTCTCTTCTTACACCACAAGGAATTAACCTACAAAAGGGTTGTGCAGCCAGCTGAAAAGGCCAGTACAATAGCAAACAACATTTTGTATGCTATACATTTATTGTTTAGTTGCTCAGTCATGTCTGACTGATTGCAAACCCATGGGCTGCAGCATGACAGGCTTCCCTGGCCTTCACTATCTCCCAGAGTTTGTTCAAACTCATGTCCATTGTTTGATGATGCCATCCAACTATCTCATCCTGTGTCACCCCCTTCTCCTTCTGCCTTCAATCTTTCCCAGCATCAGGGTCTTTTCCAATGAGTAGGCTCTTCACACCATGTGGCCAAAATATTGGAGCTTCAGTTTCAGCATCAGTCCTTCCAATGAATATTCAGGGTGATTTCCTTTAGCATTGACTGGTTTGATCTCCTTGCTGTCCAAGGGACTCTCAAGAGTCTTCTCCAGCATCAGTTCTCCAGTGCTCAGCTTTCTTTATGGTCTAATTCTCACATCCATACATGACTACTGGAAAAAAAAATGTAGCTTTGTCTATATGGACATTTGTCAGCAAAGTCACATCTCTGCTATTTAATATGCAAGGCTTGTCATAACTTTACTCCCAAGGAGCAAGCATCCTTTAATTCCATGGCTGAAGTCACTGTTCCCAGTGGTTTTGGAGACTGAGAAAGGAAAAGCTGTCACTGCTTCCACTTTTCCCCCATCTATTTGCCTAGAAGAGATGGGATCCAATGCCATGATCTTAGTTTTTTGAATGTTGAGTTATAAGCCAGCTTTTTCACTCTCCTCTTTCACCTTCATCAAGAGGCTCTTTAGTTTCTCCTCGACTGCAGCCATGAAATTAAAAGACTACTTGGGAGGAAAGCTATAACATACTTAGCCCATTTCTCATGGGCTTCCCTCATAGTTCAGTTGATAAAGAATCCACTTGCAATGCAGGAGACCCCAGTTCGATTCCTGGGTTGGGAAGATCTGCTGGAAAAGGGATAGGCTACCCACTCCAGTATTCTTGGGCTTCCCCTGTGGCTCAGATGGTAAAGAATCCACCTGCAATGAGGGAAACCTGGGTTTGATCCCTGGGTTGGGAAGATCCCGTGGAGAAGGGAATGGCTACCTACTCCAGTATTCTGCCTGGAGAATTCCATGGACTGTATAGTCCATGGGGTCGTAAAGAGTCGGACACGACTGAACGACTTTCAGTTTCATAAGATTTATCATAGCTTTTCATCCAAAGAGAAAATGTCGTTTAATTTCATGGTTGCAGTCATTGTCCACAGTGATTTCAGAGCCCAAGAAAATAAAGTCTGTCACAATTTTCATTGTTTCCTTACCTATTTGCCATGAAATGGTGGGACAGTATGTCATGATTTTAGTTTTTTAAATGTTAAGTTATAAGCTAGTTTTTTCACTCTCCTCTTTCACCTTCTTCAAGAGGTTCATTAAATCCTCTTCACTTTCTGCCATTAGGGAGGTATCATCTGCATATCCAAGATTACTGATCTTTCTCTTGGCAATCTTGATTCCAGTTTGAGCTTCATCCCATGTGATATATATATATATATATATATATATATATATTCTGTATATAAGTTAAATGATCAAGGTGACAAGATACAACCTTGATGTGCTTCTTTCCCAATTTTGAACCAGTCCATTTTTCCATGTCCAGTTCTAACTGTGGCTTCTTGACCTGCATACAGGTTTCTCAGGAGGCAGGTAAGGTGGTCCGATATTCCAATCTCTTTAAGAATTGTCCACAGTTTGTTGTGATCCACACAGTCAATCAATAAGAAGTAGATGTTTTTCTGGAATTCCCTTGCTTTTTCTTTGATCCAATTGTTATGATCCAAATTGTTGGCAATTTGAACTCTGATTCCTCTGCTTTTTCTAAATCCAGCTACTATATCTGGAATTTCTTGGTTCACATACTATTGATGCCTAGGTTGAAAGATTTTGAGAATTACCTTGCTACCATGTGAAATGAGTGCAATTGTGTGGTAGTTTTACCTTGGCATCTCTAAGTTTCCCGAAGAGATCTCTAGTTTTTACCATTCTATTGTTTTCCTCAATTTCTTTTTGCTGTTCATTTAAGAATGCTTTCTGTTTTTGTTCTCTTCAAAAATTTTTTAATTGAAGGATAATTGCTTTACAGAATTGTGTGGTTTTCTGTCACAGATAAACAAGAATCAGCCATAGATACACCCATGTCCCCTCACTCCCTAACCTGCTTCCCATCCTCCTCCCCATCCCACCCTTTAACCTGTCACAGAGCCCCTGTTTGAGTTCCCTCAGTCACACAGCCAATTCCAATTGGCTACCTATTTTACATATGGTATTGTAAATTTCCATGTTACTCTCTCCATACATCTCCCTCCTCCCCTCCCTCCATGTCCATAGGTCTGTTCTCTGTCTCTCTATTGCCTCCCTGAAAGTAAATTCATCAGTGCCATCTTTTTAGATTCCATATATATGCCTCAGTACAAGATATTTATATTTCTCTGTCTGACTTACTTCATGCTGTATAATAGGCCCTAGGTTCGTCCACCTCATTAAAACTGACTCAAACATGATCCTTTTTATGGTTGTGTATTATTCCATTGTATAAATATATCACTGCCTTTTTATCCATTCATATGTCACTGGACATCTAGGTTGCTTCTGTGTTCTAGCTATTGTAAATAGTGCTGCAATGAACATTGGGGCACATATTTCTTTTTCAATTTTGATTTCCTCAGGGTATATGCCTAGGAGTGGGATTGCTGTGTCATATGGGGGTTTTATTCCTAACTTTATAAGGAATCTCCATACCATCTTCCATACTGTCTGTATCAGTTTACATTCCCACCAGCAATGCAACAGTGTTCCCTTTTCTCCACACCTTCTCCAGCATTTGTTGTTTGTAGAATTTTTGATGATGTCCATTCTGACTGGTGTGAAGTGGTTTCTCATTGTAGCTTTGATTTAAATTTCTCTAATAATGAGTGACTTTTAGCATCTTTTCATGTGCTTGTTAACCATCTGTATGTCTTCTTTGGAGAAATGTCTGTTTAGGTCTTTTCCCCACTTTTTGACTGAGTTGTTCGTTTTTCTGGTATTGAGTTGTATGAACTGCATGTATGTTTTGGAAATTAATTCTTTGTCAGTTGTTTCCTTTGCTACTATTTTCTCTCATTCTGGGGGTTTTCTTTTCACCTTGTTTGTAGTTTCCTTTGCTGTGCAGAAGTTTTAAGTTTAATTAGGTCCTTTTTTTTTTTTTAATTCCCATTACTCTAGAGGTGGGTCATAGAAGATCTTGCTTTAATTTATGTCATCGAGTGTTCTGCCTATGTTTTCCTCTAAGAGTTTTATAGTTTCTAGTCTTACATTTAGGTCTTTAATTCATTTTGACTTTATATATGGCATTAGGAAGTGTTCTAATATCATTCTTTTGCATGTAGCAGTCCAGTTTTCCCAGCACCACATATTGAAGAGGCTATCTTTGCCCCACTGCATATTCTTGCCTCCTTTGTCATAAATAAGGCATCTGTAGGTTCGTGGGTTTATCCCTGGGTTCTCTGTCTTGTTCCATTACCCCATATTTCTGTTTTTTGTGCCAGTACCATACTGTCTTGATGACTGTAGCTTTGTAGTATAGTCTGAAGTCACGAAAGTTTATTCCTCCAGTTCCATTCTTCTTTCTCAAGATGGCTTTGGTCATTCAGGGTCTTTTGCATTTCCATAATTTTCCCCTAATTTTTTCTTCTAGTTCTGTGAAAAAAGGCCATTGGTAATTTAACAGGGATTGTATTGAATCTGTAGATTGCATTTTGTAATATAGTCATTTTCACAATACTGATTCTTCCTACCCAGGAATATGGAAAATCTCTCCATTTTTTATGTCATTTTTTATTTCTTTCACCAGTGTCTTATAATTTTCTGTATACAGTTCTTTTGTCTCCTGAAGTAGATTTATTCCTAGATATTTTAGTATTTTTATTGTGATTGTGAATGGGAACTGACTCATTGGAAAGACCCTGATGCTGGGAAAGATTGAAGGTGGGAGGAGTAGGGAACGACAGAGGATGAGATGGTTGGATGGCATCACTGACTTGATGGACATGAGTTTCAGAAGCTCCGGGAGTTGTTGATGGATAGGGTAGCCTGACGTGCTGCAGTCCATGGTGTCACAGAGTAAGATATGACTGAGTGACTGAACTGAACTGATGTTGTGTGCATAAATATTTACAATTGTTATGATGTCTTCTTCTTGGCTTGATCCATTGATCATTATATAGTGTCCTTCTTTGTCACTTATGATATTATTTATTTTAAAGTCTATTTTGTCTGAAATAAGGATTGCCACTCTGACTTTCTTTTGGTTTCCATTCACATGGAATATCTTTTTGCTTCTTTTACTTTCAGTCTCTATGTATCTCTAGGTCTGATGTGGATCTCTTGTAAGCAGCACATATATGGTTCTTCTTTTTGTATTCATTCAATCAATCTGTATCTTTTGGTTGGTGCATTTAGTTCATTTACATTTAAGGTAACTATTGATGCATATGTTCCTATTGGCATTTTCTTGTTTGTAGAATGCAAAGTCAAGTGGGCCTTAGGAAGCATCACTACAAACAAAGCTAGTGAAGATGATGGAATTCCAGCTGAGCTATTTCAAATCCTAAAAGATGATGCTGTGAAAGTGCTGCATTCAATATGCAAGCAAATTTGCAAAACTCAGCAGTGGCCACAGGACTGGAAAATGCTGGTTTTCATTCCAATGCTAAAGAAAGGCAATGCCAAAGAATGCTCAAACTACCACACAATTGCACTTACATGCTAGTAAAGTAATGCTCAAAATTCTCCAAGCCAGGCTTCAGCAGTACGTGAACCATGAACTTCCAGATGTTCAAGCTGATTTTAAAAAGGCAGAGGAACAAGAGATCAAATTGTCCATGACTGCTGGATCATTGAAAAAGTAAAAGAGCTCCAGAAAGGCATCTATTTCTGCTTTGTTGATTGTGCTGAAGCCTGTGACTGCCTCTTGAGAAATCTGTATGCAGGTCAGGAAGCAACAGTTAGAACTGGACATGGAACAACAGACTGGTTCCAAATAGGAAAAAGAGTACATCAAGGCTATATATTGTCACCCTGCTTATTTAACTTATATGCAGGGTACATCACAAGAAACGCTGGACTCAATGAAGAACAAGCTGGACTCAAGATTGCCAGAAGTATCAATAGACTCAGATATGCAGATGACACCACCCTTATGGCAGAAAGTGAAGAGGAACTAAAAATCCTCTTAAGAAAAGTGAAAGAGAGTGAAACAGTTGGCTTAAAACTCAACATTCAGAAAACTAAGATCATGGCAACTGGTCCCATCACTTCATGGCAAATAGATGGGGAAATAGTGACAGACTTTATTTTGGGGGGCTCCAAAATTACTGCAGATAGTGACTGCAGCCATGAAATTAAAAGATGCTTACTCCTTGGAAGAAAAGTTATGCCCAAGCTTGATAATGTATTAAAAAGCAAGGACATTACTTTGCCAACAAAGGCCCATCTAGTCAAGGGTATGGTTTTCCCAGTACTCACGTATGCATGTGAGAGTTGGACTATAAAGAAAGCACAGAAGAATTGATGCCTTTAAGCTGTGGTGTTGGAGAAGACTCTTGAGAGTCCCATGGATTGCAAGGAGATCCAACCAGTCCACCCTAAAGAAATCAGTCCTGAATATTCATTGGAAGGACTGATACTGAAGCTGAAAATCCAATACTTTGGCCACCTGATGCAAAGAACTGATTCATTTGAAAAGACCTTGATGCTGGGAAAGATTGAAGGTGAGAGGAGAAGGGGACGACAGAGGATGAGATGGTTGGATGGCATCACTGACTCAATGGACATGAGTTTGCATAAACACTGAGAGTTGGTGATGGACAGGGAGGACTGGCATGCTACAGTCCATGGGGTTGCAAAGAGTCGGACATGACTGAGTGACTGAACTTAACTGGACTGATGTGGAAAAGATTTATATATATTTAGGAATAGCTTTAACTAGTAAATAACACTAAGAACAGCAGCTGAATATATCAAAACAAGATAAAAAGCTCATCAAAAAAGGGTGAAAGAAAAAAATAAAGAAGAATCTTAGAATGATTTTTTTTTAAACAAGAAAAACACAGAGAAAAACTCCACAGCACCGCCAAACATTAATATGAAGTTGAGAATATGCATGGGGAATAAAGAGTGTGATTTATAAGAAAAGAAAAGAAAATCTTGAAGTGATTTTTTAAATAAGAGAACCAAAGAGGAAAATTCCACAACACCACAACAGGCTAATGTGATGGTGGAAATGTTTAGGGGGAATAAACATTGTGATTTATAAGAAAAGAAAAAAAATCTTAAAATGAATTTTTTTAACAAGAAAAGCAAAGATGAAAAACTCCACAGCACTGCAAATGGCTAATGTGAAGGTGGAAATATGCAAGGGGAATAAACAGTGTGATTTATAAGGAAAAATAATAAATAAAAGGTTCTCAAGATCGTAGTTCTTCTTGGTTGTGGAGGCTGCCCCCGTGGATGGGGTTGGATTACTGTCCTGTGATGTTTTTCTGGTTGGGGGAGCTTGTGCCTGTATTCTGGTTGATGGAGCTGGATCTCGTCTTTCTGAAGGGCAGTGCAATGTCCAGTAGTAGGTTTCCGGGTATCTATGGGCTCAGTACACCTTTGGGCAGTCCTTCTAGCTTTGGCAATGTTAGACATATCTATTTCCACAGCCACTTCTAAGTGGCCCTTTCACTGCTTCACTGCCGCCAGTCCCCTACTTCTCTCTGGGATCATTGCCAGTGCTTCTGTTCCCTGTCCTGCCCTGTAATGCTGGCTGAAGCTTGGAAGTGGCTTGTGTGGATCTTTTCTTGTGCTGTCTGCATCACAGAGGCTTTGTGGGCTTCTCTAAACCCCCTGAGCTCACCCTTTGTGTTGTGGGGCTTGTGTGCACTTATGTCATCTCCCCAGGCCAGCCCTGTATATCATGGGGCTTTTGCACACTTGTCTCTGCTCCCTGTGCCTGCCATCTGCATCGTGGGGCTTCTGTTCACTTGTCTCAGCTCCCTGTGCCCTCCCTCTGCATCAAGGGTTTTGTGTGCACTTGTTTCATCTCACCTGCCTGACCTATTTGTCACATGGCTTATGTGTTGTTCTTTAGACTCCCCAGGCCTGCCCTCTGTGCTGTGAGGGTTGTGTGTACTCCAGGGGTTTGTACACCATGCCGCACTCGGCTACTTGGGCCTTCCCTCTGTGCCACAAGTGTTGTGTGTGCTGGCTAGGTTTGTATGCCTTCCCACTCTCAGTTCCCCAAGCCCACTGTCGGGTTGGGGCCACAATCCGTGAGCTGTTTATGGGCTGAGATGTGCAGCTTTCTGTTTTCTGCCCTCTAAGTCCCTGCTTTGCCCAGTTTCCCAAGACTCTGCAGCTCCTCCTTGGGCCCACCTGCCAGGGAGCTTCCCTGTGCATGGGAATTCCTCCTGTTTCAGGACTCCCTCCTTCCCCTGGGGCACAAGCTCCTGCCCAGAAGATCTCTGTCTTTCCCCTTTTTATGTCTCCATCGTCTCTCCTACATCATTTCAGGGAGCTTAGCCTGTCCCCCTGGAGGCCTGGGGTCTTTTGCTGTTGCCTAGATGTTGCTTTGTAGGAGTTGTTCCCTATCTTGATGAGTTTTTGATGTATTTGTGGGGAGGCATAGATCTCCCTGTCTTACTCCTCCACCATCTTCTTCTGCCTCAGGAAGGCTTTCTTATCTCTCCTTGATATTCTTTGGAACTCTGCGTTCAGATGGTTATCTTTCCTTTGCTCCTTTGCCTTTCACTTATCTTCTTTTCTCAGCTATTTGTAAGGCCTCCTCAGACAACCATTTTGCCTTTTTGCATTTCTTTTCCTGGGGATGGTTTTGATCACGTCCTCCTGTACAATGTTCCAAACCTCTGTCCATAGTTCTTCAGGCTCTCAGTCTATCAGATATAATCCCTTGAATTTATTTGTCACTTCTACTGTAAAATCATAAGGGAATTGATTTAGGTCATATCTGACTGACTTAGTGGATTTACCTACTTTCTTCCATTTAAGTCTCAATTTTTCTATAAAGAGTTCATGATCTAAGCCACAGTTGGCTTCAGGTTTTGTTTCTGCTGACTGTGTAAAGCTTCTCCATCTTCGATTGCAAAGATTATGATCAATCTGACTTTGGTACTCACCATCTGGTGATATCCATGTGTAGAGTCCACTCTTGTGTTGCTGGAAGTGGGTGATTGCTTGAACAGTGTGTTCTCTTGCCAAAACTCTATAGTCTTTGCCCTGCTTCATTTTGTACTCCAAGGCCAAACTTGCCTGTTATTCCAGATATTTCTTGACTTCCTACATTTGCATTCCAGTCCCCTATGGTGAAAAGGACATCTTTTATGTGTTTTAGCTTTAGAAGATCTTGTAAGTCTTCATGGAACCACTCAACTTCAACTTCTTTGACATTAATTGGGGCATAGATTTCTATTACTGTGGTGTTGAATGGTTTGCCTTGCAAACAAAGCAGGAGCCTTCTGTCATTTTTGAGATTTTACCCAAGTACTATGGGGAAACAGTGGAAAGAGTGGCTGACTTTATTCTTTGGGGCTCCAAAATCACTGCAGTTGGTGACTGCAGCCATGAAATTAAAAGATGCTTACTCCTTAGAAGGAAAGTTATGACCAACCTAGACAGCATATTAAAAAGCAGAGACATTACTTTGTCAACAAACATCCATCCAGTCAAGGCTATGGTTTTTCCAATGGTCATGTATGGATGTGAGAGTTGGACTATAAAGAAAGCTGAGTGCAGAAGAATTGATGCTTTTGAACTGTGGTGTTGGAGAAGACTCTTGAGAGTCCCTTGGACTGCAAGGAGATCCAACCAGTCCGTCTTAAAGGAGATCAGTCCTGGGTGTTTATTGGAAGGACTGATGTTGAAGCTGAAACTGCAATATTTTGGCCACCTGATGTGAAGAGCTAACTCATTTGAAAAGACCTTGATGCTGGGAAAGATTGAAGGCAGGAGGAGAAGGGGACAACAGAGGATGAGATGGTTAGATGGCATCACCGACTCAATGGACATGAGTTTGGGTAAATTCTGGGAGTTGGTGATGAGCAGGGAGGCCTGGTGTTCTGCAGTTCATGTGTCACAAGGAGTTGAACACAACTGAGAGACTGAACTGAACTGAACTAACCCAAGTACTTAATTTCAGACTCTTTTGTTTACTGTGAGGGCTACTCCAATTCTTCTAAGGGATTCTTGTCCACAGTAGTAGATAAATGGTCATCTGAATTAAAGTTACCCATTCGAGTCCATTTTAGTTCAATGACTCCTAAAACGTGGATGTTCACTCTTGCCATCTCCTGTTTGAACACTTCCAATTTACCTTGATGCATGGAACTAACATTCCATGTTCTTAAGCAATATTGTGTTTTTTACAGCATTGGACTGTACTTTCACCACCAGACACATCCACAGCTGGGCTTCATTTCCACTTTGGCTTAGCCTTTTCATTTTTTCTGGAGTGTGTGTGTGTGTGTGTGTGTGTGTGTGTGTGTGTGCTCTTCTTCAGTAGTATAATGGCCACCTATTGCCCTGCATGGTTCATCTTTCAGTGTCATATCTTTTTGCCTTTTCATATTTTTCATTGGGTTCTCAAGGCAACAATGATGATGTGGTTTGCCATTCCCTTTTCTAGTGGACCACGTTTGGTCAGAACTCTTCACCATGACCCATCCATCTTGGGTGGCCCTACATGGCATGACCTAGAGTTTCAT
This sequence comes from Capra hircus, assembly GCF_001704415.2. Taxonomy (NCBI): domain Eukaryota; kingdom Metazoa; phylum Chordata; class Mammalia; order Artiodactyla; family Bovidae; genus Capra; species Capra hircus. The sequence continues at coordinate 22,330,031 of NW_017189516.1, forward strand.
TAAGTTACACAAACCACTGATCCATGTGATACTTTTGCTTAGTTTTTTGTGATTGTGCTATACATACACAGTGATAACTCCTTAAGGCCAGGCTGTAATCATTATTTGGTAATTCATAAATCTTTGGGAATACCAGACCACCTGACCTGCCTCTTGAGAAATCTGTATGCAGGTCAGGAAACAACAGTTAGAACTGGACATGAAACAACAGAATAGTTCCAAATAGGAAAAAGAGTACGTCAAGGCTGTATATTATCACCTGGCTTATTTAACTTATATGCAGAGTACATCATGAGAAATGCTGAGCTGTATGAAGCACAAGCTGGAATCAAGATTCCCAGAAGAAATATCAATAATCTCAGATATGCAGATGACACCACCCTTATGGCAGAAAGTGAAGAACTAAGAGCCTATTGATGAAAGTGAACGAGGAGAGTGAAAAAGTTGGCTTAAAGCTCAACATTCAGAAAACTAAGATCATGGCATGTGGTCCTACCACTTCATGGCAAATAGATGGGGAAACAGTGACAGACTTTTTTGGAGGGGACTCCAAAATCACTGCAGATGGTAACTGCAGCCATGCAATTAAAAGACACTTACTTCTTGGAAGGAAAGTTATGACCAACCTTGATAGCATATTAAAAAGCAGAGACATTACTTTGCCAACAAAGGTCTGTCTAATAAAGCTATGGTTTTTCCAGTAGTCATGTATGGATGTGAAAGTTGGACTATAAAGAAAGCTGAGCACCAAAGAATTGATGCTTTTGAACTGTGGTGTTGGAGAAGACTCTTGAGAGTCCCTTGAACTACTAGGAGATCTAACCAGTCCATCCTAAAGAAAATGAGTCCTGAATATTCATTGGAAGGACTGATGTTGAAGCTGAAACTCCAATACTTTGGCCACTTCATGCAAAGAGCTGACTCATTTGAAAAGGCCCTGATGCTGGGAAAGATTGAAGGCAGGAGAATGGGACAACAGAGGATGAGATGGTTAGATGGCATCACCGACTCAAAGGACATGAGTTTCGGTAATTTCTGGGAGTTGGTGATGGACAGGGAGGCCTGGCTTGCGTCCATGGGGTTGCAAAGAGTTGGACACGACTGAACGACAGAAATGAACTGAAATCTTTGCCTCATTTTTTCATATATGTAGCTGACAATCTTTTTTAAAACAGTGCCCGCTTTTAAGTTTAATTAGGTGCCATTTGCTTATTTTTGCTTTTATTTCCAATATTCTGGGAAGTGGGTCAGAGGGTCCTGCTGCGATTTATGTTGGAGAGTGTTTTGCCTATGTTCTCTTCTAATTAAACTTAAAAGCTTCTGCACAACAAAGGAAACTATAAGCAAGGTGAAAAGACAGCCTTCTGAATGGGAGAAAATAATAGCAAATGAAGCAACTGACAAACAGCTAATCTCAAAAATATACAAGCAACTCATGCAGGTCGATTCCAGAAAAATAAACGACCCAATCAAAAAATGGGCCAAAGAACTAAATAGACATTTCTCCAAAGAAGACATACAGGTGGCTAACAGACACATGAAAAGATGCTCAACATCACTCATTATCAGAGAAATGCAAATCAAAACCACAATGAGGTACCATTTCACGCCAGTCAGAATGGCTGTGATCCAAAAGTCTACAAGCAATAAATGCTGGAGAGGGTGTGGAGAAAAGGGAACCCTCTTACACTGTTGGTGGGAATGCAAACTAGTACAGCTACTATGGAGAACAATGTGGAGATTCCCTAAAAAAACTGGAAATAGAACTGCCATAGGACCCAGCAATCCCACTGCTGGGCATACACACCGAGAAAACCAGAATTGAAAGAGACACATGTACCCCAATGTTCATTGCAGCACTGTTTACAATAGCCAGGACATGGAAGCAACCTAGATGTCCATCAGCAGATGAATGCATAAGAAAGCTGTGGTACACATACACAATGGAGTATTACTCAGCCATTAAAAAGAATACATTTGAATCAGTTCTAATGAGGTGGATGAAACTGAAGCCTATTACACAGAGTGAAGTAAGCCAGAAAGTAAAACACCAGTACAGTATACTTGAGAGACTGAACTGAACTGAGCTGAACTGAATGCATATATATGGAATTTAGAAAGATGGTAATGATAACCTTGTATGTGAGACAGCAAAAGAAACACAGATATATAGAACAGTCTTTTGGACTCTGTGGGAGAGGGAGAGAGTGTGATGATTTGGGAGAATGGCATTGAAACATGTATAATGTCATATATGAAACGAATCGCCAGTCCAGGTTCAATGCATGATACTGGATTTTTGGGGCTGGTGCACTGGGACGACCCAGAGGGATGGTACGGGGAGGCAGGAGGGAGAGGGGTTCAGGATTCGGAACACGTGTATACCTGTGGCGGATTCATGTTGATGTGTGGCAAAACCAATACAATATTGTAAAGTAATTAACCTTCAATTAAAAAAAATAATGCCCGCATTTCTTAACTATTTGCAAGACTCTGACCCTGAAGATAGCTTTCCAAATATTGATATCTCTGACATGATTTAACAAGTTGCCCCAGATTTTATATCTTTATTTTGCTGATTCAATTTAGAGCAACCCTCTTTAGTAATGATGTGGAAGATCCAGTTGCCTCTGTTTGATGTATAATTTGCAATCTAGCAAAGCGATCTCAGGATGAACACATAGACATGGGTTAACGTCATACTTTAATCTTCCAAAAATGTGTGCTTTTTAAAACTATGTTTGTAGAAGGATTTTATATTCATTTAATATTGTACATAGGCAATTATGCCATCCTCTAAAAGTAAACCTGCCATTATTCTTTAACAAATGTCTTGCTTAATTTCTTTTCTAGATAAGATTTGTATATTTTTGAAATATAAAAAGTTATATTTCAATTAATATAGTTGGAGTTGTCAGGAAAAAGTTTTTAAAAATGGAAAACTGATTTGTAAGAGAACGAAGTTGTTATTTTGCTTTTTGTTTTTTACAAGACTGCTAGAAATAACAATGATGGAAAGAAAGTGACAATCTACAAAACGTAGAATATACTTTTGGTAAAAGAAGGTATGAAAAATAAAAATTCATTTTTGATAACAGGAAGAAACAATTTTGTCCTAAGGTAAAGTGGTTGTTTTGAAATAAGAAGGGGAAAAGATTATACAACATATAAATGGCTATAAGAAACTTGTAGGTTTGTGGAAAAGATATATTGGAAAAGAAGTTTTATGTGTGATTAAGTTTGTATGAGTATGTTATATGGGTTTTCAAATTAAGCTTTAATATTAATGATATAGCTACGTAAAACTGGAATTTATTTTTTTCCTTGCTGAAAGGGCAAAGTTTGATTGGACTATTGTTCTTGTCCTGATAAGAGATTATGAAAGATTTTTCCTTACCCTTTTATGTAATCTCCTTGAAAGCAAAGATTTTGTTTCACACTGTCTACACAGTGTCTTTGATTAGTTAAGAAAGCCTAATCTTCTCAATATTAAAAGAGCTAAGTTTTGCTCAAAATTATTCCTTAGCTATTTTGGTTCACTAGGTAACTATGTATTGTTTCACAGTGACCTATTGATCTTGTTTTGCCAAGAATTTTTGAAATATTTTGGTGTTTTTGACAAACTCTTTCCCCCTCTTATCAAACTCTAAATGAAGTCTTTTAACCTCAAACAAACCTTCGGATTTTTGAGAGGTCCCCTGGAACAGATGGGGAAACAGTGGAAACAGTGGCTGACTTTATTTTTCTGGGCTCCAAAATCACTGCAGATGGTGATTGCAGATATGAAATTAAAAGATACCTACTCCTTGCAAGGAAAGTTATGACCAACCTAGACAGCATATTAAAAAGCAGAGACATTACTTTGCCAACAAAGGTCCATCTAGTCAAGGCTATGGTTTTTCCAGTGGTCATGTATGGATGTGAGAGTTGGACTATAAAGAAAGCTGAGCATAGAAAAATTGATGCTTTTGAACTGTGGTGTTGGAGAAGACTCTTGAGAGTCCCTTGGACTGCAAGGAGATCCAACCGGTCCATCCTAAAGGAGATCAGTCCTGGGTGTTCATTGGAAGGACTGATATTGAAGCTGAAACTCCAATACTTTGGCCACCTGATGTGGGCAGTGTGAGGTCAGTTCATTTTTGGATAGTTCCTTGATCCGGCTTGTATTTCTCAAGATCTACAGGCCCCTTCCTATGCAGTCTGTACTAACTACAGGGTTTTAATATATTGCACCCGTCACTTCCAAGGCGGTTCCCTCTGTTTTAGCTTCTTCTGTTTGCCTGTCTCTTCAGTGTCTAATTTCCACCCTGACACAACGGGGCAGCGGTGGACACTTTTTTGGCTCACTTGTTCAGTTGTACTGTGGGGAGGGAGGGATGGTGCAAACAAATAACACTGGCATGTGCTCGCAGTGTCTCAGCCACACTGGTTTGCCCCTGCTCACGGCGTGTATGCTTTCCCTGTCTACCTTGCTTAGGCTCTAGGTTGTTCTGCTGGGAACTGTCTGAGGCTGGCCCTGGTCTGAGGCACTTCCCAGGTCTAAGCCGCTCAGGTTCATGTACTTGGGTAGTCCTCAGAGGCGCAGACTTGGTTGGGCCTGCGTTTTGTGCCCTTCCCAGATCCAAGCAGCTCAGGTGACCAGGTGTTTGGCGAGCGCAGTTGCTGTGACTTATCGCCTCCCCCATCCCTGCCGCTCAGTTTTCTGGGTGTACAACTGTTGCACCTTCTCAGGCAGATGTTGGCAGTCCAGAATCCCACGAAGTCTTGGTTAGCAACGAAGCCTGCTTGCAGTTAGGTAGATGATGCCTCTCTGTGGCCGTGACTGCCCCCTTTCTGCTCTGGCTGCCCTCACCTGCCTGTCACCATAGGAGGGGATGGGCTGGTCTGCAGCCAGCTAGCTCTGCTTGGTCCTTTGTTCTGTGAGCAGGCATGGCAGTGTCTTACATTAGGGCTTTTCTCATGGTAGCTATCCCACAGTCTGGTTTGCTATCCCAAGTTAGTTCCCTCAGATTGCCCTCTGGGCATTCAGGCCTGGTCCTTACTCTAAGCAATGCCTCCCTGCCCAGCCTCCCTGCCCAGCCTCCGCTTGCTAGTGGTGGATGCAGGTGTCTGCGCTGCTTCTCTGCTGGGAGTTACCCTTGGGCACGTAATCTGTGGGTTTTAATTATTTATTTTTCCTCCTGGTTATGTTGCCCTATTTGGTTCCCAGGCTCACCACAGACTCGCCAATGAGAGTGTTTCCTAGTGTTTGGAAACTTCTCTCTTTTTTAAGACTCCCTTACTGGGATGGAGCTCCATCCCTACCTCTTTTGTCTCTCTTTTTATCTTTTATATTTTTTCCTACCTCCTTTCGAAGATAATGCGCCATTTTTCTGGGTGCCCGATGTCCTCTGACAGTATTCATAAGTTGTTTTGAGGAATTTACTCAATGTTCAAATGTTCTTTTGATGAATTTGTGGGGGAGAAAGTGGTCTCCCCATCCTATTCCTCCACCATCTTAGGACTGCCCCCCTGAAAAGACCCTGATGCTGGGAAAGATTGAAGGCAGGAGGAGAAGGGGACAACAGAGGATGAGATGATTGGATGGCATCACCAACTCAATGGACATGGGTTTGGGTGGACTCTGGTAGTTGGTGATGGACAGGGATGCCTGGTGTGCTGTGGTTCATGGGGTCGCAAAGAGTTGGACACGACTGAGCCACTGAGCTGAACTGGAACATCTCAAAAGATTTTTTTCTCTATACTTATAAAAAGATATATTAGTTAGGCTTATTTGATGTATTAAATTATGGGGAAAGCATTGTCAGATAAGTGATGCTAGTCCTTGATGGGTTATATTTTTGTAGATATATACTATTAACATGAGTATTCCAGAAATTGTATGAAATTCCTAGAGATTTGCTATGTCCTGGTATGCTATCACTTGTAATTCTAGTTGTTTTCTTGAAATGTTATTTGCCACAGAAATAATCAAATTTCTTTGGCAATTTGAAACTCTCAGCAGATCTTTAAGTGTGGAAATTAAGTCATTTTGTCATTTATAATTATTGCTTTATTCTGATGCATTTATAAATTCCCTGTTAAGAGCTTGGAGGTGGGATCAGATGGTGGAGTAGGAAGTTCCTGAGCTCACCTCCTCCCGCAAATACACCAAAATTGCAGCTTTGACATAAACGTAAAAGAAAAACAACCTCTCTCTGAGAATAGCTCTTCTACAACTAAGGATATATAGAAGAAAATATATCAAGATAGGTCAAAGGGAAAAAGAAGTGATCCAGTCATGACAAATACTCCTGGAAGAGGAAGAGGATATCATGAACCTGGATATCACCTCTATGGAGTGAAGAATTTGAGCTCCACATTGTGCATCTCAGCCCAGAGGTCTTGCACCAGGAAGACAAAACCCCATAACTGATTTTGAAAACCAGTAGGACTTATAACTGAGAGAACTGGAGGACTCAAGGAAACCAAGACTCTGCTACTAAAGGGTGTGTGAGCAAACTTACTCATTTCCAGTCCCAGCACAGAAGCAGCAGATTTAAAAGTGCTTGGTGCTTAAGTGTTAATCGCTTAGATGTGTCTGACTCTTTGTGACCCCAGTGGACTATATTCCGCCAGACCTCTCTCCAAGGAATTCTCCTGGCAAGAATACTGGAGTGGGTAGCCATTCCCTTCTCTAGGGGATCTTCCCAACACAGGGATCAAACCCACATCTCCTGTGACTCCTGCATTGTAGGCATATTCTTTACCTGCTGAGCCACTGGGGAAGCCTGGTGCTTAATGTGGCCTGCAAAAACTGTCCCAGCATGTCCACCAGCCTGCACTAGGCTCTGAAACCAACAACCCTTCTGACAAGGTGGCTACCAGTAAGCCCAGGGGAAACTGTACCTTGAATCAGGCTCTGGCGCTAACCCCTCAACTCCACTCACAATCCTTGCTGATGCAGCAGCTTCCAGCATGCCCCTGGTGAAGACTCAACTCACATGGGGCTACAGCTTTAGCCCATCTACCTCCAGCTCCACTTCCCCATGAAGGCAGCAGTTAGCAATGCATCCCAGAGAAAAGTCCTGGCCCACACTTGCTTCAGATCAACCATTCTCAGAAAAACCACTGGCCACAAGTAGACTGCATAGGGATGCTCCCACACAAGGACATACCTTCAAGAACAGGATTTCACCTAACTTCATAGATACAAAAAGTAAAGCAAAATGAGAAATTAGAGGAATACATTCCAAACAAAAGAAAATTAAACCTAGGGAGAAACTAATAAAAAAAAGTATAAGTATTTTACTTAATAAAATGTTCAAACTGGTGGTCATAAAAATGCTCTGAACTCAGGGGAAAAATAGAGGAACACAGTGAGAACTTCAACAAAGGATTAAAAAATATAATGTTAGAAAATATAAAATTAGACTTCAGGAATATAATAACTGAACTGAAAAATACACTAGAAAGAATCAACAACAGGTTGGGTGATATAAAACAGACCTGGAGACAGAATAGTAGAAATCACCAAATAAGCAAAGCAAAAAAAAATATATTTTTTAATGAGGATAGTTTAAACGAACTCCAGGAAAACATCAAGTGTACTAACATTAGCATTATAGTGGTACTAGAAGAAGAAGAAGAAGAAGAGAGAAAAGGGAGTAGAAAATACATTTGATAAAATAATGACACAAAACTTCCCTAACCTAAACAAGCAAACAGATATCCAGGTAGAGGTAGCACAGAGTCTCAAAGAAGATGAACTCAAAGAGATCCACATAAAAACAGCATGATCAAAATGGCAAAAGTACAAGCATGAATTTTGAAAGCAGCAAGAGAAAAAGAATCACATTCAAGGAAAATTCCATTAGACAATCAGCTAATTGTTCAGGAGAAACTTTACAGACCAGAAGGGTGTGATATATTTAAAGTGCTGAAGGGGAAAAACCTACAACCAAGGACACTACACCCAGCAAGGAAATCATCCAGAATGAAAGGAGAGGTAGTTTATAAGACAAGCAGAAGTCAAGAGTTCATTGCCACTGAACCAGTCTTACAGGAAATGTTAAAGGATCTTCTTTAAGCAAAAAAGAAAAGGCCGTAACAAGAAATAGGAAAGTATATAAAAGAAAAAAAAGAGTCACTGCTGAAGGTAAATATAGTAAAGATAGTGGAACAAACACTTTAAAAGTTATAGAGGATGAAAAATAGAAGTTGTAAAATCAACTATAGCTACATAATAGTTATAACAGTTAAGGGACTCACATAAAGATGTAAAATATGACATCAGAAACAAAATGTTAAGGGGGAATAAAAATGTAGAGCTTTTAGAATGTTTTGGAACTTACATTGCTGTCATCTATCTATCACATGGTATTCACAAATCAGAAGCCTACAAAAGAGACACAGAAAAAGAGAAAGGAGCCCAAACATAACAGTAAAAAAAAAATTGTCAAACCAAAAGGGAGGAAACTAAAAGAAGAAGAAAACAAACAGCAAAACCAACCAGCAAACAAGTAACAGAATGGCAATTAAATGCTTACCTACAGGCTTCCCTTGTGTCTCAGCTGGTAAAGAATCCTCCTGCAATGCGGAAGACCTGGGTTCAATCCCTGGGTTGGGGAGATCCATTGGAGAAGGGAAAGGCTACCCCTGCCAGCTTTCTGGCCTAGAGAAATTCCATGGACTATATAGTCCATGGGGTCACAAAGAGTTGGGCATGACTGAGAGAATTTCACTTACTTATCAGTAATCACTTTAAAAGTAAATGGACTAGATACTCTATTCAAAAGACTAAGAGGGGCTGAATGGATAAAAAATAAGACTCATTTATATGCTGCCTACAAGAAACCCACTTCAGAGTTAAAGAAAGACACAATTATTCTCCAATTAAAACTAAAAAAGTACCCTGAAACAAGTGAATATATATATATATATAAAACTTCCAAAAATCCATAGAACACAGCCAAAGCACATCTAAGAGAGAAGTTTATAGTGATACCAGGTCTACTTCAAGAAAGAAGAAAAGTATCAAATAAACAATCCATTTTCTTCACCTGAAGTAATTAGAAGAAAAGAGAAAACAAAGCACAAAATAAATAGAAGGAAGGAAATAATAAAAGTGAAAGTAGAAATCAATAAAATAGAGACAAAAAATAGAAAAGACCAATGAAATTAAGAACTGGCTCCCTGAATAGATAAACAAAGTTGAAAATCCTTTAGCCGGACTCATCAAGAAACAAAGGGAGAGGGCCTTAGCAAATAAAATTAGAAATGGAAAAGAAGTTACAACTGATATCACAGAAATATAAGGATTCATAAGAGAATACTATGAAGATTATATGCCAAAAATTGAACAAACTGGAAGAAATGAATAAATTCCTAGAAACATACAATCTTCCAAAACTGCATCAGGAAGATATTATAAATCTGAAGAGAACTATTACTAGTAATGAAATTAAATCAGTAGTGAAAAACTACTGATGAAAAAAATAAATAAAAATCAACAACAAATAAAAATTAAGGACAGGATGGCTTCATCAGAGAATTCTACCAAAAGAATTAAAGAACAATTGATGCCTATTCTTCTTAAACTATTCCAAAAATTGAGGAGGATGGGATACTTCCAAACTCATTTTATGAGACCAACATTACCCTGATACAAAAGACAATACAGAAAATTAAAATTACAAGCCTGATGAGCAGGGACATAAAAATTCTCAATAAAATATTACCTAGTTGAATTCAACAGTACATTAAAAGCATCATACCTCACGATCAAGTGTGATTTATTCTAGAGACACAAGAATAACTCCATATCCACAAATAAATCAGTGTGATACACCACACTAATGAAACAAACAACAAAAATCACAGTATAATATAAATAGATGCAGAGAAAGTATTTGCAATATTTAACATCTATTCATGATAAAAACTCTCAAAACAGTTGGTATAGAGGAAACATCCTCCCTCATAATAAAGGTCATCTATGAGAAACCCACAGCTAACATAATAATCAACAGTGAAAAGCTGAAAGCTATTCCTCTAAGATCAGGAACAATACAAGGATGCCCACTCTCATCACTTCTATATAATACAGTACTGGAAGTCCTTGCCACAGCATTCAGACAAGGAAAAGAAATAAAATCATCCAAATTGGAAGAGAAAAAGTAAAACTTTCACTATTTATAGATGACATGATATTATATGTAGAAAACCATAAAGACTCCATCAAATAACAATTAAAACTATGAAATGAATTTAGAAATGTTGCAGATAAGATTAATATACAGAAATATATTGCATTTCTATATATTAATATGGAATATATTTTATATATTAACACTAATAATGAAAGAGAAAGCAAGAAAATAATCACATTTACAACTGAATCAAAACCATAAAATCCTTAAGAATAAACTTAACCAAGGAGGTGAAAGACACTGAAAACTATGGACATTATTGAAAGAAACTGAAGATGATATAAATAATTGGAAAAATATTTGTGTTCAAGAACTGGAAAAAGAAAGAAAAAAGAATTGGAAAAATTAGCATTATTAAACTGTACACACAATTCAAGGCAATCTACAGACTTAATGCAATCCCTATTATAATATTTATTGTTGTTCAGTTGCTAGGTTGGATCTGACTCTTTGAGACCCCATGGACTGAAGCATGCCAGGCTTCTCTGTCCTTCACTATCTCCCAGAGTTTTCTCAAATTCATGTCCATTGAGTTGGTGATGCTATCTAAAGACCCCATCCTCTGACACTTCTTTTGCCTTCAGTCTTTTCCAGGATCAATGAGTCTTCTCTATAGAGTTGTCTTCTTGTGTCAGATAGGCAAAATATTGGAGCTTCAGGTTCAGCATCAGTCCTTCCAATGAATATTCAAGACTGATTTCCTTTAAGATTGACTGGTTTGATCTCCTTGCTGTCCAAGGAACTCTCAGGAGTCTTCTCCAACACCACAGTTCAAAAATATGAACTCTTTGGTGCTCAGCTTTCTTTATGGTCCAACTCTCACATCCATACATGACTACTGGAAAAACCATAGTTTTGACTAGCTGGACCTTTATTGGTAAAGTAATGTCTCTGCTTTTTAATATGCTGTCTAGGTTGGTCATAGCTTTTCTTCCAAGGAGCGTCTTAATTTCATGGCTTCAGTCACCACCTACAGTGCTTTTGGAGCCTCCCCCAAAATAATCTGTCACTGTTTCCACTGTTTCCACATCTATTTGCCATGAAGTGATGGGCCTGGATGCTATGATCTTTGTTTCTGAATGCTGAGCTTTAAGCCAAGTTTTTCACTCTCCTCTTTCACTTTCATCAAGAGGCTCTTTAATTCTTCTCTTCTTTCTGCCATAAGGGTGGTGTCATCTGCATATCTGAGGTTATTGATATTTCTCCCATCAATCTTCATTCCAGTTTGTGCTTCATCCAGCCTGGCATTTCATATGATGTACTCTGCATATAAGTTAAATAAGCAGGGTGACAATATATAGCCTTGACATACTCCTTTCCCAATTTGGAACTAGTCTGTTTTTCCATGTCTGGTTCTAACTGTTGCTGCTTGACCTGCATACAGATTTCTCAGGAGACAGGTAAGGTGATCTGGTATTCCCATCTCTTTAAGAATTTGTCACAGTTTGTTGTGATACTCATAGTCAGTCTTTGGCCTAGTCAATAAAGCAGATGTAGATGTTTTTCTGGAACTGTCTTGCTTTTTCTATGATCCAACGGATGTTGGCACTGTGACCTCTGGTTTCTTGGCCTTTTCTAAATCTAGCATTTTTTATATTGTGCTGCATGAACTGTTTGTAAATTGTGGAGACTAATACCTTCTTGATCAATATTGACCAATTCTTGATTGATATTGACCAATTAAAAGCACAGCTAGATAATGCTCAATCTGGAAAACTGAACCTGAACAGAGTGCCAACTGGGGAATATAGCAAAGAGAGCGCAACAACTTAACTTACTTGGTGAAAAAAGAAAGAGTGAAGGAAAAAATGGAGAATAAAAAAGAGGGGAAAAAGAGGATAAGGGATAGTAAAGTGAAAAGGAAGAGTTGGAAAAAAGATTTAAAAAAGAAAAAGAAGAAGAGAACAAGATGATGGAGGAGTAGGTGGACGAGGAGTACATCTCTCTTCAAAGATACATCAGGAATATACCTTCAGACACAGAAGTGCATGCAGAACACCAGATGAGAGCAGACAGGAGTACCTGACCAGTGGAAAATAATATATAGAACCAAGAAAAACTGGTAGGATGAAGGAAATAAGGGGGAAAACAGGAGTGTTAGTAGGACTGGAACTGCCCTTGGCAGGTGGGGGAACTGAAGCAGGGGTCCAATCCCCACAGTGGGGCAATTGTCTGAATCAGAGGAGAAACATTTAAGGCTGAGAGTGAAACAGCTGATCTGTGGCAGCCTAAATGGAATGAGAATCAGACAGTCCTTGCCACAGCCATACATATGCTGGGCAGGAATGCAGGTCTCCTGGAAGGGGCAGTGGCTGGGAGTTGGAGTTTAGGGATTGTGGAGCAATCCCAGTGCAAGGGCTGCTATTGACTATGGAGAAACAGATCGAGGGGATTTGAGGGAGGAGATTGTGGTGGGAAATGCCTGTGGAGGAAAGCCAGGCAGCCATGGAAGAAAGGCGATACTGCTGGGTCACACATAGGAGGTGGAGCTATCACTATAGCCGCTCTCTCTTCCCCACACACCAACATCTGGCAGCTGAACAATAGAAAGACCGGCTCATCAAACGCCTGATACACCGATCTACAGAGTAGGACCCCAGTCGGGGGGGGGGGGCCCTCTATGTGCCTGATGCACCAAACAACACAGAAAAACCCCAGGCAAGGGATTTCCCTAAATGCCTGAACGGGTGGAGCTATGGAGAAAGACAGGCCAAAGAGGCCTTCTGATTGCCAGCCACAAGAGGCTTGAAAAAAGACTCTGATAGTGCCATAACTCCTGTCACAGAGACAATCTGTGTCCCTGAACACTTGGCGCTGTCAGGGTGCCTGCAAGCCAAGCAGCTGCACCACCTTCACGATCAACTCTCACTGGGACAGAGCTGCCACAGGCAAAAAAAATAAAAAACAAAAACATGTAGTTTATGCGTGCAGGGTAGCTTTGGTCCTGTCCGACTCTTTGCAGCTCTGTAGACTGTGGGATTCCAGGTTTCTCTGTCAGAGAGGGGGTTCTCCAGGAAAGAATACTAGAGTGTATTGGCCAATACTGGTTGTCATACCCTTCTAGAGAACTATATTTCCTACTGACCTAGCCGCCAACCCCCCTGAGTACCTGGTGCTGCCAGAACCCCTGCGACCCAAGTAGCTGCACCACTTTCACACCTGGCCCTCAGAGGGGCAAGCCCAAGCCCTCCAGGGCAGCCTCAGGAGCTAAACCACAGTGGATGACCCACATGCAGAAGTGGAAATAGAACCACAATTGAAACCCGGGGCAATGTGGCTAAAGAAGATCCAAAACCTTCCCACCAGCTGTACAAGCTGCAGATTAAATCTACATGATCAAATAAGCAGATTCTGTGTGTCTATGGGATATATAAAAGGCCATTGAAAGCTCCCATAAAATAAAACACACTAGTTCTTCATAGCTGTGGACATTGGAGGGAAGAATACACAGGAGTAGGACCAGATTAGAATCTGAGCAACCCCCACAGCAGGTCCAGAGATGAGCACAGTGTTGGAGAGCATCCTAGGGAGGTAAGGTGGGCTGAGATTCCCAGCACAGAAAATGACTCTGACGGCAGTGATTCAAGAAAAACGTTTATTATTCTTATTTTTTGACTTGTTCTGTAGATTCTTTTGGATTTTTTAATTTTCTTTTCTCTCCCTTTTTTCCCACTCAGTTGTAGTTGTCGATTTATTGGCACTAAGAAATCCAATTAAGCTTTTTTTTTTCTGGTAGATATAATTTTTGCTTACTTTTGTTCCCTGGGTCAATTTATTGTACTTAATTCTTGTTGAACTGTTTTCATTTTGATTATGGGTGTACATGTACATGTGTATATTCAGCCACACTTTCTAATGTTCTTATAAACCTCTGCCTCTACATTGGGCTTTTGCAGTTCTGTGGAGTTTTCCTTTTTTCCCCAACTTTTTTCTTTCATCTTCTGTTTTTTTTCTCTTTTTTATAATTTTAATTTTTTTAAACCAATCATATTTTTTTCTACTTTTATTCCTTCATTTGACTTTTCTACTGTTCTTTTCCCCTTGCAACTAAACTTTATTGTATATAAATCTTCTTCATCTACCTCTATTTAACTTTGCATATCTATTCTTTCTTTCCTTTCCTCTAAACATATTTGTTAGTTTTGTTTTCATTGCTTTATTTGCCACTTGGCACATTGTTTTAGTTTAGTTTTCCAGTTTGTGCTTAAGTTTGTTTTGTTCTTAACTGGTAAATATAATTTTTTTTCCTTGTTTGCTAGATCAGTCTACTATACTTTATTTTTGTTGGACTGTTTTCACTTTGCTCATGACATATGTATATGTGTATATTCCATTATTTCAATTATGATTTGCCTGTTTTGGTAACTGCTGTTTGTCTGGGGTTCATCTTTGGTTTCTCATTTTTGGATACTCTCCCTTAATGCCATAACAAACCACTTGGGGAATATTTGCTCCTTACCAGAGGTCAAATTCTTAGCTTTTGGAGTGGGAGCACTGACTCCAAGATCCTAGACTATCAGAGAACTAACCCTAGGGAGTATCAAATAGTAAGAACTCCCACAAAGGAAACCGCTTGAATATAAGACCAGGCATCACCCAACCACCAGTAGCACCCTGTGCAGGACGCCTCATCTAAACAACAAAACAAAAATACAAACCCAAACATCAGCAGACAGGAGTAGCATCTTACTCAGCCTTGCCAATCGGAGGAAAAACAAAGAAACAAAGAAACAAAAACTCAGCATAAATCTCACTCTGTACGAAGTTCTCACAAACCACTGGATCAAATTTAGAAGGGCAGAAACCGAAAGGAAGAAAAAATTCAACCTTCTTCAAGGAAAGAATTCAACTTTCCTTGAAACCTGGGAAAAGGAGACTCCAAAAACAATCACTTAAAAAAATGAGAAGGCAGAGAAATACTGCACAAATGAAGGAACACTAGAAACACAGAAGTCGAAACAAATGAAGAGGAAATAGGAAAACTACCTGAAAAAGAATTATGAATAATGATAGTAAAGATGATCAAAAACCTTGAAAACAAAATGGAGAAAAGGCAAGAATCAATTAATAAAGACCTAGAAGAATAACTAAAGAATAACGTTACAGAGAAAAACAACACAATTACTGAAATTAAGAATATTCTAGAAGGAATCAGTAGTAGCATATCTGAAGCAGAGGAGCGAATCAGTGAGCTGGAAGATAAAATGGTGAAAATAGCTTCTGAAGAGCAGAATAAAGTAAAAAGAATGAAAACAGCTGAGGACAGTCTAAAGAGATGTCTGGGGCCATATCAAATGCACCAACATTCAAATTATAGGGGTCCCAGAAGAAGAAGAGTAAAAGAAAGGGTATGAGAAAATTTTTGAAGAGATTGCAGTTGAAAATTTCCCCAACATGGAAAAGAAAATAGTCAAAAAATTCCAAGAGGCACAAAGAGTCCCATACAGGATAAACCCAAGGAGAAACACACCAAGACACATACTAATCAAACTAACAAAGACTAAATACAAAGAAAGAATATTAAAAGAAGCAAGGGAGAAGCAACAAGAAACATACAACAGAAACCCCATATGTTTAACAGTTGATCTTTCAGCAGAAAGTCTGCAGGCCAGAAAGGAATGGCAGGATATATTTAAAGTACTGAAATGGAAAAATCTACAACCAAGATTACTGTACCCAGCAAGGCTCTCATTCAAGATTGATGGAGAAATAAAATGCTTTTCAGACAAGCAAAAGTTAAAAGAATTCAGTACCGTTAAACCAGCTTTACAACAAATGTTAAAGGGACTTATAGAGTGAAGAAATATAACAGAGGAAAAATGATAGACAAAATCAACCCCAAACAATTAGAAAATGGCAATAGAAACATATATATCAATAATTCATTTAAATGTAAAAGGATTAAATGCTCCAACCAAAAGACACAGACTGGCTGAATGGAAATGAAAACAAGACCCATATATATGCTGTTTACAAGAAACCCACTTCAGACCTCAAGATACACATAGACTGAAAGTGAGATGATGGAAACATATATTCCATGAAAATGGGAAGCAAAGGAAAGCTGGAGTAGCAACCCTCATATCAGACAAAACAGACCTTAAAATAAAGAAGATTAAAAGAGATAAGGAAAGACACTAAATGTAAGAATCGAATTGCCAGTCTATGTCTGATGCAGGATACAGCATGCTTGGGGCTGGTGCATGGGGATGACCCAGAGAGATGTTATGGGGAGGGAGGTGGGAGGGGGGTTCATGTTTGGGAACGCATGTAAGAATTAAATATTTTAAAATTAAAAAAAAAAAAAGAAAAGAAAGGAAAAAAAAAAGAAAAACCAACAGAGATGATCATTAAACCTGAAAAAAAAAAGACACTAAATAATGATCAAGGGATCACTCCAAGAGGAAGACATCAGTCAGTTCAGTTCAGTTCAGTCACTCAGTCATGTCCAACTTGTTGCGACCCCATGAATCACAGAACACCAGGCCTCTCTGTCCATCACCAACTCCTGGAGTTTACTCAAATTCATCCATCCATCTCATCCTCTGTCCTCCCCTTCTCCTCTTGCCCCCAATTCCTCCCAGCATCAGAGTATTTTCCAGTGAGTCAACTCTTCACATGAGGTGGCCAAAGTATTGGAGTTTCAGCTTCAGCATCAGTCCTTCCAGTGAACACCCAGGACTGATCTCCTTTAGGATGGATGGGTTGGATCTCCTTGCAGTCCAAGGGACTCTCAAGAGTCTTCTCCAACACCACAGTTCAAAAGCATCAATTCTTTAGCTCTCAGCTTTCTTCACAGTCCAACTCTCACATCCATACAAGACCACTGGAAAAACCATAGCCTTGACTAGATGGACCTTTTTGGCAAAGTAATGTCTCTGCTTTTGAATATGCTATCTAGTTTGGTCATAACTTTTCTTCCAAGGAGTAAGCGTCTTTTAATTTCATGGCTGCACTCACCATCTGCAGTGATTTTGGAGCCCCCCAAAATAAAGTCTGACACTGTCTCCACTGTTTCCCCATCTATTTCCCATGAAGTGATGGGACCAGATTCCATCATCTTCGTTTTCTGAATGTTGAGTTTTAAGCCAACTTTTTCACTCTCCTCTTTCACTTTCATCAAGAGACTTTTTAGTTCCTCTTCACTTTCTGCCATAAGGGTGGTGTCATCTGCATATCTGAGGTTATTGACATTTCTCCCAGCAATCTTGATTCCAGCTTGTAAATATCTATGCACCCCACATAGGAATGCCTCAATACATAAGACAAACACTAAGAAACATAAAAAGAGAAACTGACAGTAACACAATAATAGAGGCAGCCTTTAACACCCCACTCATACCAAAGGACATATCATCTAAACAGAAAATTAATAATGAAACACAAGTATTAAATTATACATTAGATAATATAAATCTCATTGATATCTTCAGGATATTCCATCCAAATGCAGAAGAATGCACCTTCTTCTCAAGTGCACATGAAACATTCTCCAGGATAGACCACAACTTGAATCACAAATCAAACCTCAGTAAATTTTAAAAAATTGAAATTGTGTCAAGCATCTTCTCTGACCACAACGTGATGAGACTAGATATCAATTACCAGAAAAAACTATAAGAAACACAAACACATGGAGATTAAACAACACATTTCTACATAAACAATGGGTTACTGAAGAAATAAAAAGGGAAATTGAAAAATTGTAGAAACAAATGACAATGAAAACACAGCAACTCAAAACCTATGGAATGAAGCAAAAGCAGTTCTAAGAGGGAAGTTCATAGCAATACAAGAAACAAGAAAAACATCAAATAGACAACCTAACTATACACCTAAAACACTTGGGAAAAAATAAACCAAAATTAGTAGAAGGAAAGAAATTATAAAGATCTGAGCAGATATAAATGAAAAAGAAATGAAAGAAAAAATAGTAAAGATGAATAAAACTAAAAGCTGGTTCTTTGCGAAGATAAACAAAATTAACAAACTCTTAGCCAGATTCATCAAGAAAAAAAGAGAGAAGAATCAAATCAACAATATTAGAAATGAAAAAGGAAAGGTTACAACAGACAATGAAGAAATACAAAGGATTTTAAGAAGCTATTATGAACAACTATATGGCAATAAAATAGATAACCTGGAAGAAATGGACAGATTCTTAGAAAAGTTCAATCTTTCAAGACTGAACTAGGAAGAAATAGAAATTATGAACAACCCAATTATAAGCACTGAAATTGAAGCTGTGATTTAAAATCTCCCAGAAAACAAAAGCATAGGACCAGGTGGCTTCACAGGAGAATTCTATCAAACATTTAGAGAAAAGCTAATGCCTATCCTTCTAAAAGTTTTTCAAAAAATTGCAGAGGAAGGAACACTTCGAAACTCATTCTATGAGGCCAGCATCACCCTGATACCAATCCAAACAAAGACAACACACACACAAAAAGAAAACTACAGACCAATAGCACTGATGAAAATAGATTCAAAATTCTTCAACAAAATGTTAGTAAACAGAATTCAGCAGCACATTAAAAAGCTCATACACCATGGCCAAGTTGGGTTTATTCCAGGGATGCAAGGATTCTTCAATATATAAAAATCAATCAATGTGATACACCATGTTAACAAATTGAAATGTAGAAAATATATGATCATCTCAATAGATGCAGAAAAAGTCTGACAAAATTCAGCACCTATTTATAATTAAAATTCTTCAAAAAATGTGCCTAGAAGGAACCTATCTCAACATAGTAAAGGCCGTATATGATAAGCCTACAGCAAACATTATTCTCAATGGTGAAAACCTGAAAATATTCCCCCTACGATCAGGAACAAGACAGGGTGTCCACTTTTACCACTATTATTCAACATCATTCTGGAAGTCCTAGCTACAGCTATTGGAGAAGAAAAAGAAACCAAAGAGATTCATATTGGAAAAGAAGAAGTAAAGCTGTCACTGTTTGCAGATGACATGATACTGTACATAAAAAACCCTAAAGCAGTATCAGAAAATTACTAGAGCTAATCAGTTAATTTAGCAAAGTTGTAGGATACAAAATCAATACACAGAAACCACTTGCATTTCCATATTCTTACAATGAAAAATCAGAAAGAGAAATTAAGGAATCAATCCCATTCACTATTGCAACAAAAAGAATTAAATATCTAGGAATAAACTTACCTAAGATGACAAAACAACTGTACATAGAAAATTATAAGACACTATGATAGAAATCAAAGATGACATACACAGATGTGAGATATTCCTTGTTCCTGAGTAGGAAGAATCAATACTCTGAAAATGACCATACTACAGTTTAATGAGATCCCTATTAAATTGCCAATGGTACTTTCCACAGAACTAGAGCAAAATATATCATAATTCATATGGAAACACAAAAGACCCCAAATAGCCAAAGCAGTCTTGAGAAAGAAGAATGGAGCTGGAGGAATCAAGCTTCCTAACTTCAGGTTATACTACAAAGCTACAGTCATCAAGGTACTGGCACAAAAACAGAAACATAGACCAATAGAATAAGACAGAAAGCCTAGAAATAAACCCATGCACCTATGGGTACCTTATTTTTGACAAAGGAGGCAAGAATATACAATGGGGTAAAGACAGCTTCTTCAATGAATGGTGCTGAAAAAACTGGACAGCTACACGTAAAAGAATGAAATTAATGTTTGGGAACGCATGTAAGAATTAAAGATTTTAAAATTTAAAAAAAAATAAAAAATTAAAAAAAAAATAGAACACTTCTTAACACCGTACACAAAGAAACACTCAAAATGGATTAAAAACCTCATTGTAAGACCAGAAATTATAAATCTTTTTGAGGAAAACATAGGCAGAACACTCAATGACATAAAGCAAGATCCTCTATGACCCACCTCCTAGAGTAATGGAAATAAAAACAAAAGTAAACAAGTGGGACCTAATTAAACTCAAAAGTTTTTGCACAGCAATGGAAAGTATAAGCAAAGTGAAAAGACTGTCCTCAAAATGGGAGAAAATAATAGCTAATGAAACAATTGACAAAGGATTAATTTCCAAAATATACAAACAGCTTCTACAATTCAATACTGGAAAAACAAACAACCCAATCAGAAAGTGGGGAAAAGACCTAAGCAGACTTTTCTCCAAAGAGGACATAAAGATGGCTAACAAACACATGAAAAGATGCTCAACATTGCTCATTTTTAGAAATGCAAATCAAAGCTACAATGAGATACCATCTCACACCAGTCAGAATGGCCCTCATCAAAAAATCTACAAATACCCATGGCTGATTCATATTAATGTATAACAAAAACCACTACAATATTGTAAAGTAATTAGCCTCCAATTAAAATAACAAAATTAATTTCAAAAGAAAAAAAAGGTCTACAGAAAGTAAATGCTGGAAAGTGTTTGAAGAAAAGGGAACTCTTGCACTGTTGATGGGAATGTAAATTAATACAGCCACTATAGAAGACAGTATAAAGATTCCTTAGAAAACTAGGAATAAAACCACCACGTGACCCAGCATGGTGGCATATACCCTGAGGCAACCAAAATTGAAGGAGACACATGTATCCCGTTGTTCATTGCAGCACTATTTACAATAGATATAACATGGAAACAACCTAAATGTCCACCGACAGATGAATAGATAAAGATGTGTGGTACATATACACAATAGAATATTATTTAGCCATAAAAAGGAATGAATTTGTGTCAGTTCTAATGAGATGTATGAACCTAGAATCTGTTATACAGAGTGAAGTGAGTCATAAAGTGAAAGATAATACCATATCCTAACATATATATATATATATATATATACGGAATCTAGAAAAATGGCACTGAAGAATTTATTTACAGGGCAGCAATGAAGAAACAGATATAGAGAACAGACTTATGGACATGGGGAGAAGGGAGCAGAGGGTGAGATGTATGGAAATAGTAACATGGAAACTTATATTACCATATGTAAAATAGATAATCAATGGGAAATTGCTGTACGGCTCAGGAAACTCAAAAAAGTGCTCTGTATCAATCTAGAGGGGTGGAAAGGGGAGGGAGATGGGAAGGAGTTTCAAAAAGGAGGAGATATATGTATACCTATGGGCTGGGAGGAATTGGGGGCAGGAGGAGAAAGGGATGACAGAGGATGAGATGGCTGGATGGCATCACTGGCTCGATGGATGTGAGTCTGAGTGAACTCCGGGAGTTGGTGATGGACAGGGAGGCCTGGCATGCTGCGATTCATGGGGTCACAAAGAGTCGGCGACTGAACTGAACTGAACTGATGGCTGATTCATGTTGAGGTTTGACAGAAAATGGCAAGATTCCATAAAGCAATTATTCTTCAACAAAAAAATAAATTTTTTTAAAAAAAGTAAAAGAAGAAAAAAGAAAAAACAGAGAAGCAAAGATAAATAGACATACATGAAAAAGATTTATATATATTCAGAAATGGCCACTGCCAGTAAACAACTATAAGAAAAGCAGCTGAATATATAAAACACACAATCAGAAAAATCACACACCAAAAAAAATGGTGAAAAAGAAATTTTTAAAAAATCTTAAAATGAATTTTTTTTAGCGAGAAAAACACTACAGCACCGCAAAAGCCTAATGTGAAGGTAGAAATATGTAAGGGGAATTAACATCGTCATTTATAAGGAAGAAAATTTCTCAAGTTTGTAGTTCTTCTTGGTTTTGGAGGCTGCCCCCATGGATGAGATTGGAATAGTGTCTTGTGATGTTTTCCTGTTTGGGGGAGCTTGTACTTGTGTTCTGGTTGATATAGCTGGATCTCATCTCTCTAATTGGAGAAGGAAATGACAACCCACTCCAGTATTCTTGCCTGGAGAATCCCAAGGACAAAGAAGCATGGAGGGCTACAGTCTATGGGATCACAAAGAGTCAGACACAACTGAGCGACTAACACACACACACACACACACACACACACACACACACATCTCTCTAAAGGGCAATGCAGTGTCCAGTAGTAAGTTTGGGGGTGTCTATGGGTTCAGTATGTCTTTGGGCAGTCCTGGCTTTGGCAGTATTAGACATGCAGCCACGTTGCAGCCTCTATTTTTGCAGCCATGTTGAAGCGGCCCTCTTAGCATATCTTCACTGCCACTAGCCCTGAACTTGTCCCTGGAATCTTTGCCAGTGCTTCTGTTCCCCATTTCTGCCCTACACTGCAGGCCAAAGCTTGCTTGGTAGGGGCTTATGTGGATCTTTCCCCAGCTCCCTGACCCTGCCCTCTGCAGAGACTTGTGTGGGCTTCCCTCAACCCCCTGAGCTTGTGTGGTGAAGCTTGTGTGCAATTGTCTTGGTTCACTAGGCCCGCCCTCTATGTCAGGGCTTGTGTGCACTTGCTTCAGCTCACTGGCCTGCTCTTTACATTGTGGAGCTTGTGTGTTCTTCTTTCATCTCCCCAGCCCACCCTCTGCACCCTGCGATTTGTGTGCACTGGAGAGGTTTGTATGCTGCCTTTCTATCAGCACCCTGGGCCTTCCCTCTGTGCCGTGGGGCTTCTGTGGCCTTCTTTTGGTTCCCTGAGCCTGCCATCTGGTTGGGGCCACAGTCTGTGAGCTGTTTATGGGCTGAGAAGTGCAACTTTCTCTGTTTTCTGCCTTCTAAGTCCCTGTTTTGCCCTGTTTCCTGAGATTCTTCAGCTCCCCCTTGGGGCCACCAGTGAGGGAGCTTCCCAGGCATGGGAACTCTTCCTGCTTCAGGACTGCTTCTCTCCCTTGGTGCACAAGCTCCCTTCCAGAAGTTCTCCATCTTTTCCCTTATTTATGTCTCCATTCTCTCTCCTACCTCATTCCAGCAAGCTTAGCCTGCCTCCCTGGTGGCCTGGGGTCTTCTGTTGTTGCCTAGAAGTTGCTTTGTAGGAGTTCTTCCATATCTTGATGAGTTTTTGATTTACTTGTGCAGAGACTGGTGATCTCCCTGTCTTATTCCTCTACTATCTTCTTCTGCTCTTGGATCATCTTTATACTATCATTATTCTAAATTATTTTTCAGGTAGATTTCATATTTCCTCTTTATTTATTTGGACTTGTGTGTTTCTATGTTGTTCCTTCATTTGCACAGTATTTCTCTGACTATTTTTTTTTTTTAACTTAGGTGTTTGAGGTCTCCTTTTCCCTGGCTTTGAGGTTGAATTCTTTCTCCTTTTTGGTTTCTGCCATTGTATGGTTGGTCCAGTGGTTTGTGTAAGCTTCATGTAGAGCATGACTTGTGCTTGCATTCTGCTGGGGGGAGGTGAGATTTTATTGTTTCCTCTGATGAGCAGGGCTGAGTTAGGTGGTAATCCTATATGCTGATGATTAAGTTTCTATTTTTGTCTTGTTTATTGTTTGAATGAGACGTCCTGCACAGGGTGCTACTGGCAGTTGGATGATACTGGGTCTGTATACAAGTGGTTGGCTTTGTGGGAGTTCTCACTATTTGATTCTCCTTAGTGTTAGGAGTTCTTTGGTAGCCTAGGGTCTTGGAATCAGTGCTCCCACTCCAAAGGCTCAGGGCTTGACCTCTGGCTGGGGAACGGAGATTCCAATGGTGGTTTGTTATGGCATTAAATTGGATTAAAGCAAATACACAAAAACTAAAAACCAAAGATGCACCCAAGACAAATAGCAATTACAAAATCAGGCAAATAATAACTGAAATAATGGAGTATACACACATACATATACACCCATAAACAAGACCAAAACAGCCCACCAAAAAATGAAGTACAATATACTGACCAAGCAAACAAAGGAAAAAAAAATTATATCCATCAGTTAAAAACAGAACTAACTAAAGCACAAACTGGGAAACAAAACTAAAGGAAGGTGCCAACTGGGGAATAAAGCAACAAAAACAAACAAATGAACAAATATGGTGATAAAAAGAAAGAAAAGGAAGAATGGAAACACAAAGCTGAATAGAGATAGATAAAGAAGATTTATATATATATATATAAGATTAACTACAATGGGAAAAGAACGGTAGGAAAAACAAAGGAATAAATGTAGAAAAAATTATAACAAATTAATTTTTTTTATTTTTTAATTTAAATTTATTTAATTGGAGGCTAATTACTTTACAATATTGTATTGGTTTTGCCGTACATCAACATGAATCTGCCACAGGTGTACAAGTGTTCCCCATCCTGAATCCCCCTCCCACCTCCCTCCCCATACCATCCTTCTGGATCATCCCAGTGCACCAGCCCCAAGCATCCTGTATCCTGCATCAAACCTGGACTGGCGATTCGTTACTTATATGATATTATACATGTTTCAATACCATTCTCCCAAATCATCACACCCTCTCTGTCTCCCACAGAGTCCAAAAGACTGTTCTATACATCTGTGTCTCTTTTGCTGTCTCGCATACAGGGTTATCATTACCATCTTTCTAAATTCCATATATATGCACTCAGTTCAGTTCAGTCGCTCAGTCGTGTCCGACTCTTTGCGACCCCATGAATCGCAGCACGCCTGGCCTCCCTGTCCATCACTAACTCCTGGAGTTCACTCAGAGTCACGTCCATCAAGTCAGTGATGCCATCCAGCCAGCTCATCCTCTGTCTTCCCCTTCTCCTCCTGCCCCCAATCCCTCCCAGCATCAGAGTCTTTTCCAATGAGTCAACTATTCACATGAGGTGGCCAAAGTACTGGAGTTTCAGCTTTAGCATCATTCCTTCCAAAGAAATCCCAGGGCTGATCTCCTTCAGAATGGACTGGTTGGATCTCCTTGCAGTCCAAAGGACTCTCAAGAGTCTTCTCCAACACCACAGTTCAAAAGCATCAATTCTTCTAGGCTCAGCTTTCTTTATAGTACAACTCTCACATCCATACAAGACCACTGGAAAAACCATAGCCTTGACTAGATGGGCCTTTGTTGTTGGATAAGAAATGTCTCTAATGTCTAATGTCTCTGCTTTTGAATATGCTATCTAGGTTGGTCATAACTTTTCTTCCAAGGAGTAAGCGTCTTTTAATTTCATGGCTGCAGTCACCATCTGCAGTGATTTTGGAGCCCCCAAAAATAAAGTGTGACACTGTTTCCACTGTTTCCCCATCTATTTCCCATGAAGTGATGGGACTGGATGCCATGATCTTCATTTTCTGAATGTTGAGCTTTAAGCCAACTTTTTCACTCTCCACTTTCACCATATGTGTTAGTATACTGTATTGGTGTGTTTCTTTCTGGCTTTCTTCACTCTGTATAATAGGCTCCAGTTTCATCCACCTCATTAGAACTGATTCAAATGCATTCTTTTTAATGGCTGAGTAATACTCCATTGTGTATATGTACCACAGATTTCTTATCCATTCATCTGCTGATGGACATCTAGGGTGCTTCCATGTTCTGGCTATTATAAACAGTGCTGCGATGAACATTGGCATACATTTGTCTCTTTCAATTCTGGTTTCCTCAGTGTGTATGCCCAGCAGTGTTATTGCTGGGTCATAAGGCAGTTCTATTTCCAGTTTTTTAAGGAATCTTCACACTGTTCTCCATAGTAGCTGTACTAGTTTGCATTCCCACCAACAGTGTAAGAGGGTTCTCTTTTCTCCACACCCTCTCCAGCATTTATTGCTTGTAGACTTTTGGATCGCAGCCATTCTGACTGGCATGAAATGGTACCTCATTGTGGTTTTGATTTGCATTTCTCTGATAATGGGTGATGTTGAGCATCTTTTCATGTGTTTGTTAGCCATCTATATGTCTTCTTTGGAGAAATGTCTATTTAGTTCCTTGGCCCACTTTTTGATTGGGTCATTTATTTTTCTGGAATTGAGCTGCATAAGTTGCTTGTATATTTTTGAGATTAGTTGTTTGTCAGTTGCTTCATTTGCTATTATTTTCTCTCATTCTAAAGGCTGTCTTTTCACCTTGCTTAGAGTTTCCTTTGTTGTGCACAAGCTTTTAATTTTAATTAGGTCCCATTTGTTTATTTTTGCTTTTATTTCCAATATTCTGGGAGGTGAGTCATAGAGGATCCTACTGTGATGTGTGTCAGAGAGTGTTTTGCCTATGTTCTCCTCTAGGAGTTTTATAGTTTCTGGTCTTATGTTTAGATCTTTAATTTATTTTGTATTTTTGTGTATGGTGTTAGAAAGTGTTTTAGTTTCATTCTTTTTTTAACATTCTTTTTAATTTATTCTTTATTTTTTTATTTTTATTTTTTTAAATTTTACTTTACAATACTGTATTGGTTTTGACTAGTGGTTAACCAGTTTTCCCAGCACCACTTGTTAAAGAGATTGTCTTTTCTCCATTGTATATTCTTGCCTCCTTTGTCAAAGATAAGGTGTCCATAGGTGCATGGATTTATCTCTGGGCTTTCTACTTTGATCCATCGATCTATATTTCTGTCTTTGTGCCAGTACCATACTGTCTTGATGACTGTGGCTTTGTAGTAGAGCCTGAAGTCAGGCAGGTTGATTCTTCCAGTTCCATTCTTCTTTCTCAAGATTGCTCTGGCTATTAAAATTTAAAAAGAGGGAAAAAAGGGCAACCCCACAGAACTGCAAAAGGCCAATGTAAATGCAGAAGTATATAACAGAAATAAAGTGTTATTTTAAAAATTCTCAAAAGTTTAAATAGATTTAACAGTACTAAAAAAATCAACTACAACAGCGGGGGAGAGGGGAAGGACAAAGAAAGAAAGAAAAAAAAAAACCAGAAGCAACTGCAAATGAAGTCAAAATATAAGAATAATAATTTTTTTTTAAAAGTCTCTGCTGTCAGTGTCCTTTTCCTCTCTGGGAGTCACAGTCTACCTTGCCTCCCTAGGATGCCCTCTATCACTGGGATGGTCTGTGGAACTGCTGTGGGGGCAGCTTTGACTCTAATCTGGTCCTGCTCTCAGAACCAGTGCGTTTTCTTTTGTAGAAGCTCTCACTGTCCTTTTATATGTTCCATGGACATGGAGTCTGCCTAGTTGATCAGATGGATTTTATCTGCAGCTTCTGGAAAGGTTTTGGGTCCTCTTCCTTAGCCACTCTGCCCCTGAGTTTCAATTGTGGTTTTATCTCTACCTCTGCATATGGACCGTCCACAGGTGTTTGCTCCTGAGGATGCCCTGCAGGACTTGTGTCTGCCCTAGTGAAGTCCACGTGTGGGGGTGGCAAAGCTGCTTGGGTTGCAGGAGCCCTGGGAACAGCATGTACTCAGGGGAGCTGGCAACTAGGGTTGCAGGATATATGGTGCTATAGAAGGGTAAAGCATCCCCCTCCTGAGCTTCCGCAGTGGCTCAGATGATAAAGAGTCTGCCTACAATGCGGGAGACCTGGGTTCAATCCCTGGGTCGGGAAGATCTCCTGGAGAAGGAAATGGCAACCCACTCCAGTATTCTTGCCTGGAAAATCCCATGGATGGAAGAACCTGGTAGGCTACAGTCCATGGGGTCACAGAGAGTCAGACACGACTGAGTGACTTCACTCACTTCACTCAGAAGGGTAAGGCATCCCCCTTTGGTAGTCTTGCCTGGAGAATCACCCAGACAGAGAAGCCTGGCAGGCCACAGTCCACAGGTTCACAAAGAGTTGAACACGACCAAAGTGACACCATGTGCACAGATGCAGGGCTTTTTCTAGCTTCTGACATCTCTGTCCCAGTGGGGATCATGCATGGAGGTGGTGCAGTTGTTTGGATCATGGGGACTCTGGCCATGCCAGCTACATTACAGGAGATATGGCGCTATTGTCACAGGAGATGTGGTGGTATTAAGACTTTTTCTAGCCTGAGGCAGCCCTGCTGCATTCTCATGCTCACGCCTTGAGCATGAAGGTGGCATAACTGTTTGGTTCTTGGGGACCCTGGCAATGCCAAGTGTGCAGACACATGGACTGCCTCAGCTACAGGAGCTATGGCCCTATAGGAGTCTTTTTCTAGCCTCTGGCTAGTCCTTCTCTGTTGCTCTGCCCATTTAGATACAGAGGGCTCCCCTGGATGGGGTTCTTCTCTGTTGCGCAGTGTATCAGATACATAAAGGTGCCCTCCTGGCTGGGGTTCTACTCTGGTGTTTGGGTGCATAAGGCACTAAAAGGGCTCACCTGGCTGGGTTTCTTCTCTGTTGTTTGGTGTCTCAGGAGCTTTAAAGGCCAGCCTCTCTATTGCTCAGCTGCTAATGCTGGTGTGTGGGGAGAGAGAGGCTATGGTGATGGTTCCATCCCATATGCATGACTCAGTGGTATTGTCTTGCCTCCATGGCTGCCTTGTTTTCCTCCACAGACAGTTCCCACCACAAACTCCTCCCTCTTGGCACCTTGGATGTTTCCTTGCAGTTAACAGCAGACCTTGCCCTGGGATTGCTCTACAATCCCTACATGCCAGCTCCCAATCGCTGTGCCTTCTTAGGGACCCCCATCTCTGTCTGGGGTATGTATGGCTGCAGCAAGTATTGTCTGTGTGATTCTCATCCCATTTAGATTGTCATAGATCAACTGCCTCACTGTCTGCCTCAAATGTTTCTCTTCTGTCCAAACAATTGCCCCAATGTGGGTATCAGACCCCTGCTTCAGTTCCCCCACCTGCCAAGGACAGGTCCAGTCCTACTACTCTCTTCTTTTTCTCCTTACTTCCTTCATCCTACCGAGTTTTGTGTGATTCTATATATTCTTTTCCGGTGGTCAGGTACTCCTGCCTTCTCTCAGCTGGTGTTCTGCAAGTACTTCTGTGTCTGAAGTTGTATTCTTGATGTATCAGTGGAGAGAGATGTACTCCATATCCATCTACTCCTCTGTTATCTTGTTTTCCCCTTGTTTCCTTTAACACACACTCTAAAGGTTTGTAAGCCAGTGATGCCCAGTGTGAGGCAGGTGCTCAAGGCTGTCCTTGAGGCAAAGGTGCTCAGGCAGCTGCTGTACAGAATCAGAGAGCCTCTACCAACCAGAGACTGATGTGTTATGGCAAGATTCTCACTCAGGACACTGATCCTTTTATTGTCACCCACATTTTAACAAACTGAACTTGGGTTCTCTTATCTCACATGCAGCAAAGCCAATGTACTGACACTGGGTTGAGGTGAAGGACAGTCTAGAGTTTATTTACAGGGTACCAAGCAAGGAGATGGAGAAGGAAATGGCAACCCACTCTTGTATTCTTGCCTAGAGAATCTCATGGACAGAGGAGCCTTGTGGGCTGCTGTCTATGGGGTCACACAGAGTCAGACACGACTGAAGCGACGCAGCAGCAGCAGCAGCAGCAGCAGCAAGCAAGGAGAATGAGCAGCTAATGTTCAAAAAGCTTGAACTCCCCCTTGGCTTACATGCAGAGGTTTTTAAAGGCAACATCAGGGGTGAGAGTCACTGGTTAATGATAAGTTTGCGGACATCTTTCTGATTGATTGGTGGTGAGGTAACAGGGTAATGTGAAAATCTCAATTATCAATTTTATTGCTTTCACCAGCCTGTGATCTATGTGTTTATAATCAGTATGCCGTCAATTTAATCCACCCAGTGTGTGTGTGGGGGGCATAGTTTCTATGTAATTATTCAAAGATATGTACAGGATATTATCTATAGTCCTTGAGGAGGAACTAAGGGCCCTTCATTTTTTTTATGACTAAACTGTTATTATTTTGTCTTGCTTAAATGTTTTCCTTAGTTTCTTCATTTTCTCACTTCTGTAATTGTTAACTAATTAAAATTTCTAATTGCAACTGAGAGAAGGCCTGTGAGAGTAAAGTTAAGCAGGGAACTCAGAGAAACTTACATCTGGAAAGGCCCCACAGTGTCTTGCTCTGTTTCAACCTAATGTGTAGTAAGTATTTAATGAATATTTATTGACTAAATAAAAGAATTGTACTTAAACCTCCCATAATCTGGACCAAGGTTCACTTTGCAGCCTCATCCCCTACTTCCCCATCTTCTTGTACTCTAGGCTCTAAGCCTATCAAACAGTTTGTTGCCCATGAATGCACTACATTCTTTCACACTACAGAAATGTTTTATGTGCTCTTGCCCCTTTCTCAACTGGTGAACTTACTTCAATCCCAGAAGATTCTGTACACGCATCAACTTCTCTGGAGGAGCCCATACCAACATGTTTTCTCTTAAATCCTCTTACTGTAGCACAGACTATGTTATATTAAAGTTCTTTTACTTACCTCTGGAATCCTCCATTATCTGGGAGCTCCTCATGGGCTAGGACTAGATGAAAGCCCTATTTCTGTTCACAGTGCCTGGAATATACCCACCAAGTAATAGGATCTCAAGGCATGCTTGCTACATAGATGACTGAAACAAAAAATGAATCAATCAGCAAAAGAGAGATGGAGAGTCAGTGTGGAAGCAAGTGACTATGGTTTGAAAAAATAAAGAGCAAGTTGATGTAGTGAAAGGAACTTTTTGGAGGCAGGTATATTTGACTTTGAATCTTAACTCCACACATATTTGTCTGACCTTGGTCAAGTCATTTCACAGCTTGTTCTTCAGCTTCTATGTTAGTAACAGGGGTCTAATAATTACTTCTGAATATGTTATGAGTGATAGGGGAAACAATACCCACAAAATACCTAGTATAGAATCATATGTATGGAATATAATCATAATGAGTTTTCTTTCCCTTCCCACTATTGTCTACTCGTCATCCTGTATTGTTCCCAAAGACTTTGTTCTTTACACACCTCCACCAACTCCCTCTTTATCCTACCCTCTGCTAATTTCCAGGATGTCTTAGTCCCCAAGCTCCTAGCTGCTGGGAGACTGAATCTTCTCAACAGGACAGACTTCTGAATTGATGTTGCTGTTCCATCCCTTACAGAAATGTTGTTATTTTGGGCCATCAAGCTGACTCCAGGCTGTTTTCTTGTTAGTGCTTGACTACTCTGGAACCAATGCTGTGCTGTTATGTGCTTAGTCGCTCAGTCATGTCTGACTCTTTGTGACCCCATGGACTGTAGCCCACCAGGCTCCTTTGTCCATGGATATTCTCCAGGCAAGGATACTGAAGTGGGTTGTCATGCCCTCCTCCAGGGGATCTTGCCAACCTAGGTATCCAACCCAGGCCTCCCTCATTGTAGACCGATTCTTCATCATCTGAGCCACTAGGGAAGCCCAAGAATATTGGAGTGTGTGGCCTATCCCTTATCCAGGGGATCTTTCCAATGCAGGAATTGAACTGGAGTCTCCTGCATTGCAGGCAGATTCCTTACCAGCTGAGCTACCAGGGAAGCCCCTCAGAACCACTAGCTATTGCTTTATAATTGCTTTTCATGGATTTGTTTTAAATATTCCATATAAGATTTGTGCTCTCTAATGCACCCCTGTACCCAATCTCCATCCTGCTAGTGGGAATTATCATCTCTCCTTGAAGGGGAGAAGAAAGAGGCACTGCACTGTACAGCCCTGTCTGCCTTTTCTCCTGAGAGATTTTCTGTTCTAGGACCCTGGGACCCAAGAAACAGAAATAACCCAGAGTTTAGAGACTTCCATGTTCCTGCCAGCCTGCCTTCCTCTAAGCCTTGTTCGTGTATGTTTATTTTGGGGTCAAGAATACATTGGTGGACTTTCATGGTGGTCCAGTGGTTAAGAATCCACCTGCCAATGCAGGGGACATCCTTTCCATCCCTGGTCTGGGAGAATCCCACATGCTGCAAAACAACTAAGCCCATGTGACGCAACTACTGAAGCCTGCATGCCCTAGAGCCCATACTCCACAACAAGAGAAGGCATCAAAATAAGAATCCCTTGCACTGCAACTAGAGAGTAGCCCCCACTTTCTGCAACTAGAGGAAGCCCATGAGCAGCAACAAAGACCCAGCACAGCCCTCTCAGAAATACCTTGGTAGTGGAGAGAGTGTGAGGGAAAAGACAAGATTCTTTTTTTTTTTTCCTGAGGAAAGGAATTGGTAACTTTTCTGTACCTCTTTTATAAGTATCTTTCCATCCTCAAGCTCTTCTGGAGTCCTGTAGGTAACTATATAGACAAATCCAGTCTCAGAACTGAAAAGACCTTCACAATTTCCTTAACTTATCCCCTCATTTTTAAGCTAGGGAAAGCAAAGTCTACAGAGGTGGAAATAATTTACTCAAGGTCACCTAGTGAGTTATCTCTTTTGTGTCTTTAGACTTTCCTTAGAGAATCACAGAGCTCATGTGAGTAGCAGTTCCATTCTCTAGGGCCTGTAAATTTGTCATGATCTAGAAATTTTATTCAGGGTAACCCACAGAAAAAGACATCATAAAATAAGAGGATTTTTCTGCCCCCAAGCAAACTTTATTGAGCATGTCACAAATATTTCTCTGATGCTTTCAAAATTCTTTTTGCCATGATGAATTTCAAATACAACCACTAACTAATGATCCTGAAAAGTTGGAGAAATTATGAAGGGTAGATAATAGGAAAATGCCTAATTTTTCCAAAAAGAGAAATGAGCACATATTGAAAATGAGGGATAAAACATCTTAATTTTGACTTGAAGCAAGATTCTGGGACAGACTATCCAAAAACTGGTGTATGAAAATTTAGGAAAGGAAGTGATAATCAGGACAACCATCAAAGGAACACCTGGAACAAAAACATTTCTGGTGGATCAACTGTGCTACTTTTATGCAATGAAACTGGCCTTATGCATTGGGAGAAAGGAGATTAATGATTATCTGGCCAATGGTAGGATGCTAACACTTTTTTTGTCTCTTGGTCTACATAGATAAATAAAGATTGACTGACAGGGCAGTTTGGTGAACTTTTAATTGGCTAAATGATTATACCTAATATATGGTAACTGCTACTATTACTGATATCATTGTGGCTACTGCTGCTATATTATTAAGATTATATATATCTCTCTATATAAACATTATATATATATTAACATTAATAGCATAAAGACCCATAGAATTAAATACAATTTTTAATGTTTACTGTTTCTTATAAAGGATATAGATGAATAACCAGGTGAAATATTATAGTTTCTATAAATGAATAGGATATACATTTGTGGTTAACCGACTTTTGACAATGATGTCAAGACAACTCCATGGGGGTAATCATAGTCTCTTCAACAAATTTCACTGGAACAATTAGATAGCCACATGCAAAATAATGAATTTGGACTCCTATCTCAGGTCATATACATAAATTAACTCAAAATAGATCAAAGTCCTAAATGTAAGAGATTAAGCAATAGAACTCTTACAAGAAAATGTCAGTCAGTTCAGTCACTCAGTCATGTCCTACTCTTTGCGACCCCATGGACTGCAACAAGCCAGGCTTCGTTGTCGATCACCAACTCCTGGAGCTTGCTCAAACTCATGTACATCGAGACAGTGATGCTATCCAACCATCACATCCTCTGTTGTCCCCTTCTCTTCCTGCCTTCAACTTTCCCAGCATCAGGGTCTTTCCAATGAGTCAGTTCTTCGCGTCAGGTGCCCAAAGTTTCAGCTTCACCATCAGTCCTTGCAATGAATATTCAGGACTGATTTCCTTTAGGATTAACTGGTTGGATTCCTTGCAGTCCAAGGGAATCTCAATAATCTTCTCCAACACCACAGTTTAAAACCATCAATTCTTTGGCGCTCAGCTTTCTTTATGGTCTGACTCTCACATCCATACATTACTACTGGAAAAACCATAGCTTTGACTAGACAGAACTCTGTCGGCAAAGTAATGTCTCTGTTTTTTAATATGCTGTCTTGGTTGCCATAGCTTTTCTTCCAAGGAGCAAGCATCTTTTATTTTCATGGCTGCAGTAACTATCTGAAGTGATTTTGGAGCCCCCCCTCAAATAAAGTCTGCCACTGTTTCCATTGTTACCCCATCTATTTGCCATGAAGTGATGAAACCAGATGCCATGATCTTAGTTTTTCGAATGTTGAGACTTATGCAAGGTTTTTCACTCTCCTCTTTCAATTTCATCAAGAGGCTCTTTAGTTCTTCCTCACTTTGTGCCATAAGGGTGGTGTCATCTCCATATCTGAGGCCACTGATATTTCCCCTGGTAATCTTGATTCTAGCCTGTGCTTCATCCAGCCTGGCATTTTCATGATGTTCTCTGCATGTAAGTTAAATAAGCAGGGTGACAATATATAGCCTTGACTAACCCCTTTCCAAATTGAAACAAGTCTGTTGTTCTATGTACCATTCTAACTGTTACTTCTTGACCTGCATATAGATTTCTCAGGAGGCCAGTAAAGTGATTGGTATTATTCTTTAAATCCTTAGTTGAATTCACCAGTGAAGCCATCCGGTTCAGGGTTTTTATTTGTTGGGAAATTTAGATTACTGTTTCAATCTCTAATGGTTAAAAGTCTGTTTAAATTTTCTATTTCTTCTTTAATCAGTTTAGGTAATGTGTGTGAATCAAGGAATTTGCTCATTTCTTTTAGTTTATCCAATGTGTTAGCACAAAACTGTTTATAGTATTCTTTTATAATTCTTTTTTATCTCTGAAGATTTATAGTAGTGTCCAGAATTTCATTTCTGATTTTAATTATGTGATGTTTTCTCTTTTAAATTTCAGTCTAGATAAAAGTTTGCAATATTTGTTCATCTTTTCAAAGAACCAGCTTTTGATTTCATTGATTTTATTGTTTTGTAATTTCTCTTCTGTTTAGTTCTGCTCTAATCTTTATTATTTCCTTTATTCTGCCAGCGTTGGTTTGGTTCACTCTTCTTTCTCTGCTGCTGCTGCTGCTAAGTCACTTCAGTCGTGTCCGACTGTGTGATCCCATAGACGGCAGCCCACCAGGCTCCCCCATCCCTGGGATTCTCCAGGCAAGAACACTGGAATGGGTTACCATTTTCTTCTCCAATGCATGAAAGTGAAAAGTGAAAGTGAAGTCACTCAGTCATGTTCGACTCTCCGCGACCCCATGGACTGCAGTCCACCAGGCTCCTTCGTCCATGGGATTTTCCAGGCAAGAGTACTGGAGTGGGGTGCCATTGCCTCCTCCACTTCTTTCTCTAGTTCCTTCAAATAGAATGTTATAGTACTGATTTCTTCTTTTTTAATGTGTACATTTACAGCTATCAATTTCCTTTTGAGCACTGATATTACTGCATACTGTGTCTTTATGCTGTGGTTTTTTTTTTTCATTTGTCCTTAAGCATTTTTAATTTTTATTGTGATTTCTCCTTTGTCCTATTTGTTGTTCTTAAGTGTGTTGTTTAATGTATAAATTTTTTGGTGAAATTTCAGTTTTCCTTTTGTTATTTACTTCTAACTCAATTTCATCATAGAAGATACTTTGACTGAATTCCATCTTTTAAACCTATCAAGATTTCTTTTGTGGTCTAATCTGTGATCTATCCAGGAGAATGTCCTGTATATGTTTGAAAAGATTGTGTATTCTGTTATTGGGTAGAGTGTCATGCATATATCTATTAAGTCTAGTTGATTTGTTGTATTGCTCAAGTCCACCATTCCCTTACTGAGGTTCTGTCTGTTTCTTCTATCCCATCTGTTATTGAAAGTTGGTTATTGAAGTTTCCAGTGATTATTAAAGAAATATCTCTCCCTTCAATTCAATCAAGGTTTGCTTCCTATATTTAAAGACCATTTGTTAGGTCTGTTAATGCTTATAATTTTATCTTTTACTGTGCTAAGCTGTTTGTTAAAATATAGTGTCCTTCTTTGTCTCATAATATTTTTTCATTTACACTCTATTTTCTCTCAGGTTAGGATAGCCCCTTCAGCTCTCTGTTGTTATTGTTTGTATGGAATACCTTTTTTGATGCTTTCATTTTTCAAAATTTTTATTGGCGTATAGTTGCTTTACAATTCTGGGTTAGTTTCTGCAGCACAACAAAGTGCATCATCCATATACATGTATATCCCCTCATTTTTTATGTCCCTCCAAGTTAGGTCACTGCAGAGCATTGAGTAGAGTTCCCTTAGCTATACAGTAGGTTCTCATTAGCTATTTTATAGATAGTAGTCTATATATGTCAATCCCAATCTCCCAATTTATCCTGCCGTGATTTGCCCTCTTGGTGTTCATACATTTGTTCTCTGTGACTGTGACTCTATGCATTGCAAATAGGTTCTTTTGTACCATTTTTCTAGATTCTATGCATATGCATAGAGAGTTCCAGAAAAACATCCATTTCTGCTTTTTTGACTATGCCAAAGCCTTTGACTGTGTGGATCACAATAAACTGTGGAAAATTCTGAAAGAGAAGGGAATACCAGATCATCTAACCTGCCTCTTGAGAAATCTGTATGCAGGTCAGGAAGCAACAGTTAGAACTGGACATGGAACAACAGACTGGGTCCAAATAGGAAAAGGAGTACATCAAGGCTGTATATTGTCACCCTGCTTCTTTAACTTCTATGCAGAGTACATCATGAGAAACGCTGGACTGGAAGAAATACAAGCTGGAATCAAGATTGCTGGGAGAAATATCAATAACCTCAGATATGCAGATGACACCACCCTTATGGCAGAAAGTAAAGAGGAACTAAAAAGCCTCTTGATGACACTGAAAGTGGAGAGTGAAAAAGTTGCCTTAAAGCTCAACATTCAGAAAACGAAGATCATGGCATCCAGTCCCATCACTTCATGGGAAGTAGATGGGGAAACAGTGGAAACAGTATCAGACTTTATATTTCTGGGCTCCAAAATCACTGCAGATGGTGACTGCAGCCATGAAATTAAAAGATGCTTACTCCTTGGAAGAAAAGTTATGACCAACCTAGATAGCATATTCAAAAGCAGAGACATTACTTTGCCGACTAAGGTCCTTCTAGTCAAGGCTATGGTTTTTCCATTGGTCATGTATGGATATGACAGTTGGACTGTGAAGAAGGCTGAGTGCCAAAGTATTGATGCTTTTGAACTGAGGTGTTGGAGAAGACTCTTGAGAGTCCCTTGGACTGCAAGGAGATCCAACCAGTCCATTCTGAAAGAGATCAGCCCTGGGATTTCTTTGGAAGGAATGATGCTAAAACTGAAGCTCCAGTACTTTGGCCACCTCATGCGAAGAGTTGACTCATTGGAAAAGACTCTGATGCTGGGAGGGACTGAGGGCAGGAGGAGAAGGGGACGACCGAGGATGAGATGGCTGGATGGTATCACAGACTCGATGGACGTGAGTCTGAGTGAACTCCGGGATATGGTGATGGACAGGGAGGCCTGGTGTGCTGCGATTCATGGAGTTGCAAAGAGTCGGACACGACTGAGCTACTGAACTGACTGACTGACTGATACGATATTTGGTTTTCTGGCTTACTTCACTCTGTCTGACAGTTCCTAGGTCCATGGATGATGCCACAAATTGAACTTTTTTTTTTCCTTTTTATGGTTCAGAAAAATGCCACTGTATATGATGTGCTACATCTTTTTTTTTAATCCATTCCTCTGTTGGTGGACATTTAGGTTTCTTCCATGTCCTGGCTATTGTAATTGGTGTTGCGATAAACATCACAGTACATGTATCTTTTTGAATTCTGGTTTCCTCCCGAATGCATGCTCAGAAGTGGGATTGTTTGGTGATATGGTAGTTCCATATTTTAAGGAACCTCCTTACTGTTCTCCATAGTGGCTGAATCAATTTACATTCTCATCAACAGTGAGATGTTCTGAGGATGGCCACTCTGACCAATGTGAGGTGATAACTCATTGTAATTTTGACTTGCATTTCTCTAATAATTAGTGGTGTTGAGCATCTTTTCATGTTCTTCTTGGCCATCTGTATGTTATCTTTGGAAAAATGTCTATTTAGGTCTTCTACAGGTTTTTTGATTGGGGTGTTTGATTGTTTTGATATTGAGTTGCATGAGCTGTTTGAATATTTTGGAGATTAATCCCTTGTCAGTTGCTTCATTTGCAAATAGATTTTTCCATTCTGAGGATTGTCTTTTCCTCTTTTCTATGGTTTCCTTTGCTATGCAAAAGCTTTTAAGTTCAATTAGATCCCATTTTTACTTTCTGTTTTTGTTTTCATCACTCTAAGAAGTGAGTCAAAAAAGATTTTGCCATGATTTATGTCAAAGAGTGTTCTGCCTATATTTTCCTCTAAGAGTTTTATATTATCTGACCTTAAGTTTAAATCTTTAACCCATTTTGAGTTTATTTTAGTGTATGGCATCAGAAAGTGTTCTAATTTCCTTCTTTTGCATATAGCTGTCCAGTTTTCCCAGAATCACTTATTAAAGAGACTGTCTTTTCTTCATTGTATATTCTTGTCTCCTTTGTCAAAGATCAGGTGACCATAGGTGCATCGGTTTACTTCTGGACTTTCTATCCTGTCACATTGATCTATGTTTACGTTTTTGTGCCAGTACCATACTGTCTTGATTACTGCAGCACTGGAGTATAGCCTGAAGTCAGGGAGTCTGATTTCTCAAGCTCCATTTTTCATTCTCAAGATTGCTTTAGTTATTTGGAATCTTTTGTGTTTACATGCAAATTGTAAAAATTTTTATTCTAATTGGGTGGAAAATGTTATTGCTAAATTGATAATGAACTGTAGATTGCTCTCAAAATTACATCTGAATACATTGAATGTCCAATAACATAGATAAATAATTGCTTTATATATCTGTCTTTCAAATACTGTTCAGTTCAGTTCAGTCACTCAGTCATGTCTGACTCTTTGCGACTCCATGAATCACAGTACACCAGGCCTCTCTGTCCATCACCAACTCCCAGAGTTCACTCAGACTCACGTCCATCCAGTCAGTGATGTCATCCAGCCAGCTCATCCTCTGTTGTCCCCTTCTCCTCCTGCCCCCAATCCCTCCCAGCATCAGAGTCTTTTCCAATGAGTCAACTCTTCGCATGAGGTGGCCAAAGTACTGGAGCTTCAGCTTTAGCATCATTCCTTCCAAAGAAATCCCAGGGCTGATCTCCTTCAGAATGGACTGGTTGGATCTCCTTGCAGTCCAAGGGACTCTCAAGAGTCTTCTCCAATACCACAGTTCAAAAGCATCTATTCTTCGGTGCTCAGCTTTCTTCACAGTCCAACTCTCACATCCATACATGACCAGTGGAAAAACCATAGCCTTGACTAGACGGACCTTAGTCGGCAAAGTAATGTCTCTGCTTTTGAATATACTATCTAGGTTGGTCATAACTTTTCTTCCAAGGAGTAAGCATCTTTTAATTTCATGGCTGCAATCCCCTTCTGCAGTGATTTTGGAGCCCCAAAAAATAAAGTCTGACACTGTTTCCCCATCTATTTCCCATGAAGTGATGGGACTGGATTCCATGATCTTCGTTTTCTGAATATTGAGCTTTAAGGCAACGTTTTCACTCTCCTCTTTCACTTTCATCAAGAGGTTTTTTAGTTCCTCTTCACTTTCTGCCATAAGGGTGGTGTCATCTGCATATCTGAGGTTATTGATATTTCTCCCAGCAATCTTGATTCCAGCTTGTATTTCTTCCAGTCCAGCGTTTCTCATGATGTACTCTGCATAGAATTTAAAGAAGCAAGGTGACAATATACAGCCTTGGCGTACTCCTTTTCCTATTTGGACCCAGTCTGTTGTTCCATGTCCAGTTCTAACTGTTGCTTCCTGACCTGCATATAGGTTTCTCAAGAGGCAGGTCAGGTGGTCTGGTATTCCCATCTCTTTCAGAATTCTCCACAGTTTATTGTGATCCACAGTCAAAGGCTTTGGCATAGTCAATAAAGCAGAACTTTTTTCTGGAACTCTCTTGCCTTTTTCATGATCCAGCGGATGTTGACAATTTGATCTCTGGTTCCTCTGCCTTTTCTAAAACCAGCTTGAACATCAGGAAGTTCATGGTTCATGTATTGCTGAAGCCTGGCTTGGAGAATTTTGAGCATTACTTTACTAGCATGTAAGTGCAATTGTGCAGTAGTTTGAGCATTCTTTGGCATTGCCTTTCTTTGGGATTGGAATGAAAGCTGACCTTTTCCAGTCCTGTGGCCACTGCTGAGTTTTCCAAATTTGCTGGCATATTGAATGCAGCACTTTCACAGCATCATCTTTCAGGATTTGAAATAGCTCCACTGGAATTCCATCACCTCCACTAGCTTTGTTCGTAGTGATGCTTTCTAAGGCCCACTTGACTTCACATTCCAGGATGTCTGACTCTAGATGAGTGATCACACCATCATGATTATCTGGGTCGTGAAGGTCTTTTTTGTACAGTTCTTCTGTGTATTCTTGCCACCTCTTCTTAATATCTTCTGCTTCTGTTAGGTCCATACCATTTCTGTCTTTTATCGAGCCCATCTTTGCATGAAATGTTCCTTTGGTATCTCTAATTTTCTTGAAGAGATCTCTAGTCTTTCCCATTTTGTTCTTTTCCTCTATTTCTTTGCATTGATTGCTAAAGAAGACTTTCTTATCTCATTGCTATTCTTTGGAACTCTGCATTCAGATGCTTATATCTTTCCTTTTCTCCTTCGTTTTTTGCCTCTCTTCTTTTCACAGCTATTTGTAAGGCCTCCCCAGACAGCCATTTTGCTTTTTTGCATTTCTTTCCATTTCTTTTCAAATACTGTAGTAAATTAAAAAGTGGAATTATACACCAAAATTACAATAGCAGTAGATTTTATAATTGTCCATGAGTTTACCTTTTCCGAGGATCTTTATTTATTCATACAGCTTCAATCCACTGTCTAGTATTTTTTTTCATTTTCAATATTATGAATTCCCTCCTTTTGCATCTCTTGCAAGGCCATCTTGTGGTGCTAAGTTGCTTCAGTCGGATCCGACTCTGCTACCCCATAGACGGCAGCCCACCAGGCTCCCCCGTCCTTGGAAATCTCCAGGCAAGAATATTGGAGCAGGTTGACATTTCCTTCTCCAATGCATGAAAGTGAAAAGTGAAAATTA
Organism: Capra hircus; assembly: GCF_001704415.2. Lineage (NCBI taxonomy): Eukaryota > Metazoa > Chordata > Mammalia > Artiodactyla > Bovidae > Capra > Capra hircus. Next base: position 22,370,994 of record NW_017189516.1, read on the forward strand.
AGTCACTTAGTCGTGTCTGACTCTTAGCGACCCCATGGACTGCAGCCTACCAGGCTCCTCTGTCCATGGGATTTTCCAGGCAAGAGTACTGGAGTGGGGTGCCATTGCCTTCTCCAATGAACCTGCTTAGCTTTTGTTTATTTGAGAATGTATAATTTCTCAGTAATTTTTGGAAGCTAGTTATGTTGGACATAGCACTCTCAGTTGACAGTTTATTACTTTCCTTCATCACTTTGAATATATCAGCTCACTGATTTCTTGTCTCCAAGATTCTTGATAAGAAATCAGTTGATAAAGTTACTTAGGATCCACTATATGTGATAGTTGCTTCTCCCATTCTGCTTCCTGGATTCTGTTTTTGTCTTGACTTTTGACTGTTGATTATAACGTGTCTAAGTGTGGGTGGTGGGTGTCTTTCTTTTCATTCTACTTGGAGTTTGCTGAGACACTTGAGTTTGTAGATTCGTGTATTTCATCAAATTTGAGAAGTTTTCAGTCATTTCTTCTTTAAATATTCTTTTCCAGCCCTTCCCTTTTTCTTCTCTTTCTGGATGCCACAATGTGTGTGTTGGTCTGCTTAATGATATTCATGAATATCTTAGGCCAAAAGAATACCAGGAAAGAAGTGCCACCCCACCCATCAGCAGATAATTGGATTAAAGCTTTACTGAATAAGGCCTTGCCCACTAGAGCAAGACCCAGTCTTTGCCTTCCATCAAGAAACTTACACAAGCCTCCTATCCTTAGCCATCAGAGGGCATACAGAAGAAGCAAGAAGAAGCACAGCCTCACAGAGGCTAAAACAAAACCATATTACAGAAAATTAATCACAATGAAAAAACATAAAGTCATGTCCCAGATGAAGGGGCAAGATAAAACCCCAGAAAAACACTAAATGAAGTGAAAATAGACAACTTTTCAGAAAAACAATTCAGAATAACAATAGTGAAGATGATCCAGGATCTCAGGAAAAGAGTGGAGGCTACAACTGAGAAGATTCCGGAAATGTTTACCAAAGATTTAGAAGCATGAAAGAACAAACAACGATGAATAATACACTAAAAAGAAAGTGTTTGACGTTAAGTCATGTCTGACTCTTTGCAGCCCCATGGACTATAGTCCACTGGACTCCTCTGTCCATGGGGTTTTCCAGGCAAGAATCCTGGAGTGATTTGCCATTTCCTTCTTCAGAACATTTTCCTAACCTGGGACTGAACCCGGGTCTCCCACATTGCAGGCAGATTCTTTACTGTCTGAGCTACCAAGGAAGCCTGATAGGCTTGTGATTGTTTTTGATCAGTTGCTCAGTCGTGTCTGAGTCTTTGAAACCCCATGGACTGTAGACACCAGGCTTCCCTGTCTTTTACCATCTCCTGGAGCTTGCTCAAACTCATGTCCATTGAGTCAGTGATGCCATCCAATCATCTCATCCTCTGTTAACCCCTTCTCCTCCTGTCTTCAGTTCTTACCAGCATCAGGGTCTTTTCCAATGAGTCAGTTCTTTGCATCAGGTGGCCAAAGTATTGGAGTTTCAACTTCAGCATCTGTCCTCCCAATGAATATCCAGAGTTGATTTCCTTTAGGTTTGACTGGTTTGATCTCCTTGCTGTCCAAGGGACTCTCAAAAGTCTTCTCCATCACCATAGTTCAAAAGCATCAGGGACTTTTCCAATGAGTCAGCTGTTTTCATCAGATGACTCAAATACTCGAGTTTCAGCTTCAACTTCAGTCTTTCTGAATATTCAAGGTTGATTTCCCTTGAGATTGACTGGTTTGATATCCTTGCTGTCCAAGAGATTCTCAGGAATCTTCTGCAGCACCACAGTTTGAAGGCATCAATTCTTTGGCACTCTGCCTTCTTCATGGTCTAACTCTCACAATGGTATGTGACCACTGGGAAAACCATAGCTTTGACTATACAAATCTTTGTTGACAGAGTAATGTCTCTGCTTTTCAACACACGGTCTTGGTTTGTTATAGATTTCCTGCCAAGAAGCAAATGTCTTCTGATTTCATGGCTGCAGTTACTGTCTGCAGTGATTTTAGAGCCCAAGGAGAGGAAATCTGTCACTACTTCCACATTTTCCCCCCCTTTTTGCCATGAAGTAATAGGGCCAGATGCCATAATCTTAGTTTTTTTTTAAACACATATTTATAAATATGCATTATATACATATATATATATTTAGAAAACTTATGAATTTTTTCCTAACTCATGACTGAGTGACTGAACTGAACTGAACTGGAAAAAATAATGACATTTTGATCCCACTTGTTTGACTTAGTATGAATAGAATGTTAGATTTCAAATTTAAAAAATAAATGTGCAACAAGCAAAAAAAGTTTATTGTATAGCATAGGGAACTATAGTCAATATCTTGTAATAACCTATGATGGAAAATAATTTCAAAAATAATATATGTGTTTTTGTATAACTGAATCACCTTGCTGTGCACTTGAAACATTGTAAGTCAATTATGCTTCAATAAAATATATATATTTTAAAAAATTTGATAATTTCAATTGTCCTGTCTTCAAGTTTAATTTTTTCTTTCCCCTGATTAAATCTGCTTTGAAGCCTGTAGGTGATTTTTCATCTTAGTCATTGTATTATTCAAGTCCAGCATTTCTTTTCAGTTGTTCTCTGTATTTTATCTCTGCATTGATATTCTCACTTTGTTAACACTCTGTTTTCCTGTTTTTGTCCATGTCTTCCTTTATCTCTCTGAGCATCTTTAACACAACTGTTTTAATGTCTCTGTTTAAAAATCCCATCCTCTGGACTCCATTAGGGGAGCTTTCCATTAATTTATTTTCTTCATTTAAATAGGTTATACTTTCATGTTTCTCTATATGCCTTGTGGATTTTTGCTGTTTCTGCTGCTGAAAACAAAATCTGGTAAGGAGTCTCACTAATGGGTAAAACTGACTGAAATTAATCATAATTTACCAGTCTGTTTTGCCCTAGAAACTTCAGTTGTTTGATAAAATCTACAGTTCCAAAATAGATACTCCAGCAGCTTGTAAACTATGATTTTTGTCTAGTGCAGAGACTCAGATTCCTACTGTTTCCTACTCTGCCATCTTCCTTCTCAGATTCACTTCACAGTTTTCTATGAATGAATTATATTTTGTTGTATGGATAAAATACATTTTGTTAATCTGTTCATGAATTGATGGACATTTGTGCTATCTTGACATTTTTGTCTACCTATGAATAATGTTGCTATGAACATTTGTGTACAAGTTTTGGTATGGACATAAATTTTCATTTCTCTGGAGTATATATACCTAAGAGTGGAACTGTGAAGTCATATTGTAACTCTATTTTTAACTTTTTGAGAAACAGCCAGGATATTCTTCATAGTGGATGCACCATTTTACATCACCTTTAGTGATATATATGGATTCCAATATCTCCACATCCTCACCAACAGTTGCTGCTGTTTATCATAGTCACTATAAAAGATGTGAAGTGGCATTTCACTGTGGTTTTAATTTGCATTTTACTAATCCAAATTCACTAATGATGTTGAGCATATTTTCATCAACTAACAGACAATTGCATATCTTCTTTGGTAATTGTCTATTGGCATCCTTGCATATTTAAAAGTTATATTATTTCTCTTTTACTTTGAGTTGTAATATATTTACTTATTTGCACATTTTAGATACTAGGTATAACAGGTATATGATTTGTAAAAAATTCTCTCATTGTGTTGATTGTCTATTTCTATTTATTTTTCAGCTCACTTCAGTTCAGTCAGCTCAGTCGTGTCCAAATCTTTGCGACCCCAGGGACTGCAGCATGCCAGGCTTCCCTGTCCATCACCAACTCCCAGAGCCTACTCAAACTTACGTCCATCGCACTGGTGAGGTCATCCAACCATATCATCATCTTTCATTCCCTTTTCCTCCTGCATCTTTCCCAGCATCAAGGTCTTTTCCAATGAGTCAGTTCTTCACATCAGATAGCCAAAGTATTGGACTTTCAGGTTCAGCATCATTCCTTCCAATGAATATTCAGGACTGATTTCCTTCAGAATGGACTGGTTGAATCTCCTTGCAGTCCAAGAGACTCTCAATAGTCTTCTCCAACACCACAGTTCAAAATCATCAATTCTTTGGCACTCAGGACAGGATGCCATGATCTTAGTTTTCTGAATGTTGAGTTTTAAGCCAACTTTTTCACTCTTCTTTTTCACTTTCATCAAGAGGCTCTTTAATTCTTCTTTGCTTTCTGTTATGAGGGCACTTTATCTTTAGTATCTTTTAAAGTGCAAAGTTTTTAAATTTGAGGAATTATAATTTTTTCTAGTTTTCTTTTATTGTTTATGTTTTTGCATCAAATCTAAAAATCCACTTCCAAACTCAAGGTCATAAAAATGTGCATTTATATTTTTCCAAGAAAATCAGAGACACCAAGGGAACATTTCATGCAAAGATGGGCACAACAAAGGAAAGAAACTGTATGGACCTAGCAGAAGCTGAAAATATTAAGAACAGGTGGCAAGAATACACAGAAGAATAATACAAAAAAGATCTTCATGACCCAGATAACCACGATGGTGTGATCACTCACCTAGAGCCAGACAGCCTGGAATGTGAAGTCAAGAGGGCCTTAGGAAGCATCACTACGAACAAAGCTAGTGGAGGTGATGGAATTCCAGTGGAGCTATTTCAAATCCTGAAAGATGATGCTGTGAAAGTGCTGCATTCAATATGCCAGCAAATTTGGAAAACTCAGCAGTGGCCACAGGACTGGAAAAGATCAGTTTTCATTCCAATCCCAAAGAAAAGCAATGCCCAAGAATATTCATACTACCACACAATTGTACTCATCTCACATGCTAGCAAAGTAATGCTCAAAATTCTCCAAGTGAGGCTTCAGTAGTTCATGAACCATGAACTTCCAGATGTTCAAGCTGGATTTAGAAAAGGCAGAGGAACCAGAGACCAAGTTGCCACCCACTGGATCATAGAAAAAGCAAGAGAATTCCAGAGAAATATCTACTTCAACTTTATTGACTATGCCAAAGTCTTTGACTGTGTGGATCAAAACAGACTGTGGAAAATTCTTCAAGAGATGGGAATATCAGACCACCTAACCTGCCTTCTGAGAAACCTGTATGTAGGTCAAGAAGCAACAGTTAGAACCAGACATGGAACAATGGACTGGTTCCAAATTGGGACAGGAGTACATCAAGGCTATATACTGTTGCCTTGCTTATTTAACTTTTATGCAGAGTACATCATGTGAAATGCCAGGCTGGAATCAAGATTGCCAGGGGAAATATCAATAATTTCAAATATGCAGATGGCACCACTCTTATGGCAGAAAGCAAAGAGGAACTGAAGAACCTCTTGATCAAAGTAAAAGAGGAGAGTGAAAAAGCTGGCTTAAAATTCAGCATTCAAAAAACTAAGATCATGGCATCCTGTCCCATCACTTCATGGCAAATAGATGTGGAAACAATGGAAACAGTGACAGACTTTATTCTCTTGGGCTCCAAAATCACTGCAGATGGTGACTGCAGCCATGAAATTAAAAGATGCTTACTCTTTGGTTTTGGCATACATCAACGTGAATCTGCCATTAAAAAAAAAAAGAAGAAGAAAGAAAGAAAAAGAAAAAAATAAGACACTTACTCTTTGGAAAAAAAAGCTGTGACAAACCTAGACAGCATATTAATAAGCAGAGACATTACTTTGCCACCAGAGGTCCATCTAGTCAAAGCTGTGGTTTTCCCAGTAGTCATATATGGATGTGAGAGTTGGACCATAAAGAAAGCTGAGCACTGAAGAACTGATGCTTTGGAACTGTGGTATTGGAGAAGACTCTTGAGAATCCTTTGGAATGCAAGGAGATCCAACCAGTCAATCCTAAAGGGAATCAGTCCTGAATATTCATTTGGGAGCCAGCAGGCACAGGAGAGTCAGTCCTGGCAGGGCCCTTCCTGCTGTCTGGCCAAGGACATGTGAGAACCAGCCCAGAGGTAATGAAGTAAGTGGAAAGGTCAACAATTGCAGGCATGAGAGAGCTGGCCCTGGTGGGGGCCCCTCCCAGTGCCTTGGGGAACAGGAGCTGGTGCATGTGGAAAGAGGTTGCAATGGTAACTCTGTTCCTTGCATGTCATTTAATAATGGCACTCTGCTTCTATGGCAGTCCTGGTTTCCTCCAGAACCCTTCCCAATTACAGACCTCCTCACTCTTATTCCCTCAGGCTTTCTCTTCCCAGCCAACAGCAGTCAGTCCTCTCCCAGAGTTTGTTCTCCAAATCTCAAGTTCCAGTCCTCATCTGCCCCAACATACAAATGTCTTAGGTTGGGGTGTGCAGGGCTATGATACAGACCATCTGTGTAGGTCTTACTTTGTCTTGTATGCCACAGATCTGTTGCTGTATTCTCCTTCAATAACCCTCAAAGTTCCTCTTCTGTCCCAACTGATCTCCTCATTGGTGAGGGACCTTCCTCAGGTGCAAGAAGCACACTCTCCTCTCCTTCAGTTCTTCCATTGATGGGTGAGGGTCCTGCCCTGCTTCTTTTCCTCTTTCTTCCCCTTATTCTTTCCTCCTAGCCAGTTACATAGTGATATTTCATGTCCTTTTAAGTGTCCAAGGTCCTCTGCTCTGTGAGAATTGTTCAATTTGTAGATGTATTCTTGGTGTATTTGTGGGGAGATATGAACTCCATGTCCTCCTACCCCTCTGCCAGGTTGTCTTAGTTGTTTCTTATTTCCGTGTTAATCAACCTAATTAACACTAATTATTCTCATATTTTTACTGGCATCTCTAGGACTCATTGAGTGGAAGCAGACATGAGAAATAAGGCTTCCCAAACTGTTTTTGTTTGCTTTAAATTAAAGGAGTTCTTAGGTTGACTATTATACTGTGCTGTCCTTAATCACTCAGTTATGTCTGACTCTTTGTGACCCCATGGACTGTAGCCCACCAGGCTTCTCTCTCCATTAGGAGTTTGCACAAATAAAAGGGACCATAGTACACTAAGTTGAACAACGCATGTGTGTTTATTCACTCAGTCATGTCCAACTTTTTGCAACACCATGGACTGCAGCTCGCCAGGCTCCTCTATCCATGGGTATTCTCCAGGCAAGAATACTGGAGTGGGTTGCCATACCCTCCTCCAATAAATCTTCCTGACCCAGGGATGAACCCAGTTCTCCCACCACATTGCAGGCAGATTATTTATCATCTGAGCCACCAGGGAAGCCCAAAAATACTGGAGTGGGTAGCTTATCCCTTCTCCAGGGGATCTTCCTGATCCAGGAATTGAACTGGGTTCTCCTGCATTGCAGGTGGATTCTGTACCAGCTGAGCTACCATACATACATACATATACATACATACATATGTATTTCCCACCCTCTAATTTATTTTTGTTTATACAGGTACAACTAAAACAACTTTATAATGAATGCTCTTAAACATTTATCAGTTTAAAAGTTTTTCCAATTTAAAAGAATTATCATTTGCCTGTTACGGAGACATATCTTAATAATATCTCAAATCAATAAGATGCAAGAGGCATTCCCACAATAGAGTACAAAGGATGCTGCCTAAGTAAGACCCAGGAAGTTTACTCCCCAAAATATTAGAAAATAAAGACCTTCATTGTACAGGCTGATACAACACAGGTTAAGATGGCAAAAATACACTGAGAATTGGCACAGAGAAAAGACTGTGTAGCATCCCAATCTATTTGATTGTTTGCCGAATGTACACCCTATGTGTATCTTGCAGATGGCAGAGACCATGTTCTCAATACACAGACACACACACACACACAGACACACACACACACATACACACACAGAGAAGATCATGTAGAACAGTTACTACTATTAATATTTACTATTTTAGTAAGTTTGCTAAATTAATTGTTTACTGTTACTTTTACATTTACTGCTACTTTTGAAAGACACAGAAAGAGAAATATAAGTTCTTCCTCAAAAGACTGTAGTTTCTTTAAGGTCAGAATTCCTTAAGGATGTATTATCAAGTTGGCTTTCTCTGACTTAACTGTGTATGCAATAAAAGAGCCCCATCTTAGTTCTTTTTCAGGGTGAAGTTGCTTTAATTTATAATTAAATAAGTATTTTAAGTGTAAGTTTTGCAGATACATAAACCTCAGATATGCAGATGACACCACCCTTATGGCAGAAAGCAAAGAAAAACTAAAGAGCAAGCATCTTGTTGAAAGTGAAAGAGGATAGTCAAAAAGTTGGCCTAAAACTCAATATTCAGTAAACTAAGATCATGGCATCCTGTCCCACCACTTCATGGCAAATAGATGGGGAAACAGTGGAAACAGTGACAGACATTATTTGGGGGGGCTCCAAAATCACTGCAGATGGTGACTGTAGCCATGAAATTAAAAGATGCTTGCTCCTTGGAAGAAAAGCTATGACCAATCTAGACAGCATATTAAAAAGCAGAGACATTACTTTGCTGACAAAGGTCCATCTAGTCAAAGATATGTTTTTTTTCCAGTAGCCATGTATGGATGTGAGAGTTGGACAATAAAGAAAGCTGAGCGCCAAAGAATTGATGGTTTTGAGCTGTGGTATTGGAGAAGACTATCGAGATTCCCTTGGACTTCAAGGAGATACAACCAGTCCATTTTAAAGGAAATCAGCCCTGAGTATTCATTAGAAGGACTGATGCTGAAGCTGAAAATCCAATACTTTGGCCACCTGATGCGAAGAACTGAGTCATTGGAAAAGACCCTGATGCTGGGAGGGATTGGGGGCAGGAGGAGAAGGGAAAGAAAGAGGATGAGATGGTTGGATGGCATCACCAACTCAATGGACATGAGTTTGAGCAAGCTCTGGGAGTTGGTGATGGACAGGGAAGTCTGGGGTGCTGCAGTCCATGGGGTTGCAAAAAGTAGGACACAACTGAGTGACTGAACTGAACTGAACTGAACTGAAACCTCAGTGGTGTATTAGTTGGAGCCTGGCAATCTTTCATTCCTTTTTCTCTTGTTTTGAAAGTTTTGTTCTCCATTCTGAGGTTACTTTGTCAAGATAATTAAAATGAATGTGTTCCCCTATAGGGTTAGCTGCATGATATGAGGACTTGCCTCCACTGCTCCATAAGTTTCTCAGTTGTCTGAGAACATCATTACTGGCCGGGAGGAGATATACCTTCTTTGGAGCTGAAGGTTCTTGTGAGATAATTTCACTTTTATTTTAACACTATCTTAAAATAGCAAATTCAAGGAAAAACAAAAAGCCAATCTTGTACCTAATTATCCAGTCCAGCTTTATTCAGTATCTTTCAACTGTGCAAATTCTTCTCAGTCTTTGAAGTGAGGATAACCTACTCAGTGACTAAGCTGAGCAAAAATCTTTGCAGTATCTTTCAACTGAATATAACCCAGATACCTTTTCTTGAAACCAAGTTTCAAGGATAACTTTCTCTTCCAGAGAGGAATTCAACACCACCAAATAAAACTTATGATCATCAGCCAATAATGGGAAATCCAAGAACCAGGTGAGACTCACACAAATTCATCTGGACTCTGCAAGAAGTCAGACAGGCTGAAGAGGCTTCTGCTGATAGCAGGCTAAAAAAGCTACCCTGGGTCCCTTTGTTGGTTGCCAAAGCAGCCAATTAAAAAAAATGCACAACCTAAAAGTTAAGAACTATGTTTTATTCATCAGAGTTGCTGAAAACTTAAGCCTAGGAGGCAGCCTCTTAGAGAACTCTGAGGGACTACTTCAAAGAGATAAGGGAGGAGCCAGTCTATACAGAGGTTTTTGAAACAAAAATCAAGTATTAGGAACAGTAAAAGATTATGATTAATTTAAGAAAAACTAGAAATCTCATGTTAATGGATTTAGCACTTTTTATGTATGGAAAGATGCAAGAGTCTGGGCTCCTTTAAATCATTTCTTTTATATGCACTTTAACTATCTAGGGTGAGTATCTTGTTTTTCTCCATCTTGAATCCCCTCAAGGTACACAGTCAGGGACAGCTGCTGTGGCTGATAGGTGCAACATCCTTTGTTTATCCATATGGCAAAAGACATTTTTGTCCACAACTGTGACAGTAGTTTTCAGACAGTAATGTATGAATTGCTGCCTTTTTGTTTTGTCTTGTTTCCTGCAATGGATTCTCTCCTTAGCTCTCCAAAAGAAACTGTTCTACAACATTTCTGGATCACATCTCCTCGTGTCTCATAGTCAGCAGGTGTTCAACAATGCCTACCTAGAAGCTGAACTGTTGCTCTTTGTATCATTTTTGCCCTGCCTGGCTGTTGGGAAACCAGTAATCAACAACCAATGATTACCATTATCTCCCCACTTTCACCCCATTATTATTAATGGTCCCTTAAGAGAGTTGGAGTTGCTGTATATAGAGTTGAACAATCTGTGTTCTGTACGACTACGGGGAGTAAGATTTACCTAGACTTCAATGTGAATTGTACTCCTTGGAACTGAGCAACTTATTGGTTCTCTGAGAGCTCTGCGAATCAGATAGGCCCAACTGGTTTCTATAGCAAGTAAAGCCTCTGTATTTTTATAATGCACTTCCACTGCTGAAAGCAGATGGGGAGGAAGTGAAACAACCCCCACATCCTCTTTGTCTAGGAACAACAGTTGTAATGGCTATACCTCAACTTCCCTTTCCTCTTGCAGCCTCAGCCTTCACTAGCAGTCCCCACACAAGACTAAAGAGTACTCAAGAGAGGGAATACTTCTTTTATCTTCTTCTTTGGCTCTGTTAAGCTTATAAATTTTCATTTCTTAATCAAGATAATATCCCTAACAAGTATCTTTAGAATTTCCCTGAAGAAGACATGGCTTTCCCAGAAACAATAGAGACAACATTTTCTTGGCTGACTTTTTGGTTGTGAATAAAACAGAAATGTTTAATAATGCTACAACCTAGATCTACCCACTAATGTTTTAATTACTTCAAAGTCTACCTTTTAGCATACCTTGCTTAATAACAGTCCTTAATTTGCACACCTCTAAGAGGCTTGCTCCAGAAATGGACAGTTCTGCTGATTTGGAATATAATTCTTCCAGAATTGAAGGATATGATTGTGAAATGCAGCTAGAAACTAGACTATCAGGATTTTTGAATGGAGGGGAAAAGGAAGCCATGGATAACTCGCCCAGGATGGGTAATCAAATATGTAACCACTTGATTAACTATTGTCATATTTATTTGAAGTTAACATGTGTGATTGCTTCAGAAGGGACCAAACAACTCTTGCCAGCAAGAGTCTACTTACTGGGGTCTCAGCACCAGACTACAGGCTTATGCCATATGAGGAAATGCTTGTTTGTTTTCTTCTGTGACTCACTCTAAGAATTGTGAGAAAAGGGACTGCCACAGCAATGGTGTGGGCACAAAGAGGCACAAAGTCTCATGCCAAGACGTGATCAGGTACTATTAGGTGCATGAGAAGAATCCAAAACCAGTAAGACCTATGAGATTATTCTTCTCTGCCCAGGAGCCAGTAAACTACTCCACCTACTCCTTTTACCCTCCTCTATCTACCTACTGGGTGATTCCAAAAGCAATATTTTCTTTATCTTTTCCTCTATTTTATATTTAGTAGTTACTCTAGCAAGAGTACTGGGCAGGACAGAACTGTTCTTTTTTAGTCCTGGGTTTAATTGCAATAGATGAACTTGTCAACATGCAGTCAAGAGTTCTTTAGACAAGAAAACCAGGATGCAACAAAATACAGTAGCCATTCCCAGTCTCTCCCTCACCCCCAACATGCAAACACCTGAAGTGCATGTCAGTGCAATTCAGCACAGGATCCTAGACATGAGGAACCTGGCTTAGATAGGGAATGGCAAAACACTAAGTCATCATTCAGTATCTTGCTGGCTTGACTGGGTATGTACAATCAGAGATAGTTCTTTTCTACAGATTAGCCTGGGGATTGATTCAAATTGATTGGCTTCTAATCAATTTTGAGTGGAGGGGTGGCACCTATAGCCCTCAGAACAAAAGATGCTTTCAAATGGGCACTTATAATAAAGGGTAAAAGACTTTGGGCAGTCAACAGTGACCACATCTGCATTCTCTGTGGTCAAAACAGAATAAAACCATAGCTTCATATTTTTAAAAGAAATCTCTAATATATTTACCTCTTTAAGACTTTGTACAAATCTATATGTTGGTTGACCATTTTAATCAAACTTATCCTCCTTTTTTAAACCAGCAGTATTACAGGGTAAATGCTCTTTTAAAAATTATTCATTAAATTTTTAATTCTTTAATAACTGATTTCATTCCTTCTAATTAAGATTTTAACAAAAGATATATAGTACATTTGGCATGATTTATCCTTTTTATTAAAAAATGGACTTTATTTTGTGCTAATTGTAGATTCACATGCAGTTGTAAGAAATAATGTAGATAGATCCTGTATATTCTTTATCCATTTTCTAATGTTACCCATTAGTAACATTTTGCATAACTGTAGTACAATATCACAATCAGAATACTGTTATTGAATACAATCTAGTTTTCAGATCTCACCAGTTTTATATGCAGTCAAGTGTAAGTGTGTGTGTGGGGTAATTAAGTTCTATTGAATTTTATAATATGTGTAATCATCACCAGAACTAAGATAAATAACTATACTGTGGAAAGTATCCTTTATGCAATGTTTTTATAAATACAGTCATCCTACTATCCTTCCTAACCAACTGGAAGCCATTAATATCTATAATTATGTCATTTCAGGAACATTATAAAATTGGAATTATACACTATGCAACTTTGGGGATTGCCTTTTTTTCACTCAGTATAATTCCCTCTAAGGTTCATACAAATTGTTGTGTGTATCAAGAGTTTGCTTCTTCTTATTGCTGATTTGTATCTGATGACATGAATGTACCATTATTAATTTAACCACACAGCTTCTAAAGGACATCTGGGCTATTTCTGGGTTTTAATTATTACAAGTAAAGCTTCTATGAATATTCACATATAAGTGTTTGTGTGAACAATAGTTTCTTTTTTTCTCTAGAATAAATGCCCAAGAGTTCAAGCTAGATTATGGTAATTGCATGGCTTCTTGCCTAAGAAACTGTCAAACTGTTTTCCAAAATGTATGACCATTTTACATTCCTAACAGCAATGGACAAATGATTCAGTCTCTTTACATCCTCTCCAGCATTTGGTGTTATACTATTTTATTTTTAATTTCTATATTTGGTTTTTGATATACATTCTTATAGGTGTATAGTGATATCGCATGGTGGCTTTAATTTGAATTTCCCTATGACTAATAAGGACCATCTTTTCAAATGTTAATTTTCTATCTATATAAAGATCAGTAGTATGATTTCCCTTCAGTGAAATATCTGTGTATTTTGGAATGACTTCACTTTTCCCTCCTTTCTCTACTTTAGAAGTCTGTCCAAAATTCTCAAGTGCAATGTACAATCTCCAAACACTTTAGAGGTGTAGAAGTCACTGAGAAGGACATTTACTGGGTCTCAGAATCATCTCTAACCATCTACCTATCACAAAAAAAGCCCTGATAAGTATCTTTCTGAACCTGGGGGATCTTAAGAAGTCTCATTATAGTGTTTTGGGAAACTAAGATAGGAAAGAATCAGAGACGGAGTTTTTATGAAAAGTTCACTTTCAAAAAGTACACATTAACATATAGAGATGAAACTAAATAGCTTGTCAACACAGAAAGGTCTTTATGCCCTATCTTTAGTCTTCCCTGAGGGGCTCCAGAAGCACACGGTTAGGCATGAATATAGGAAAGCTGAGGCTTCCATTTTTTTCGCTGGATTGTAAAAGCCACAAGATTCTTCTTGAGCAATTCCTCAAGCTCATATTTTAGTATCAGTACTATGATTGTTATGCTTATCAGAACTGTTTCACAAAACAGTGGCTGGATAATAGACCTTGTGAAGAAGATTATTTAGATAAGGGCTCAGCTTTTATGCAGTTGGCAATAAGAAAATTCAGAAGCTTGTATGTGCCTATGCTTGAAGACTGATGTGTGATTCCATAGGTAAGGCTGAGGAAGCAGCTGAACCTGTCGTTTTAGTTAATAATTAATGACCAGACTCCAGATCACCTCTTCTTTAAAAGGTAATGAACCAAATCCCAAGTTTGAAGCAACATCATTTCTAGGGTGTCCTTTCCCCTGTTATAAGCACTAGCTGAACACTATGATCTTTGGGCCTTGAATGGGTGTGAAGAAATAACCTCTCTTCCCTTTCCAGTTTATATCATGTGCTTTGTGATCAGATAAGTAACATAATGTATGTGAAGTATTTAGCATGAATGACTGACACTCAGTAAGACTTGGATTTAGTCTTGCCCCTGACTTTGCTTTAATGAAAGGTGTTTAAGTATATTATGAACTTCCAATATGCTACTGTAATTTCCAGGTGGTGACATCAGGCACAAAGAAGAGAAAAGCTGTTTGGAGATGGAAACTGAAGAAATGGTGGACTAAAAGAAGATCAAAAGAGAAAAACTTGAGAGGAGGGGAGGTCAAGATGGCAGATTAGGAAGATGCTTCCTCCACATGGAACACATAATAAATACATCTACATGTGGAAAAACTCTCACTGAAAACAAACTGGAGGCTGGCAGTAAGGTTTTCCTATGAACAAAGCTATAAAGAAAGATTCACATGAAATTGTGTAGGAAGAGAGAAGCAATCAGTTCTGGATCCATATTCCTAGCAGGAAACACAGAAGAGGAGAAGAATAGCATGGGCTCAGGAATCCTTCCTGGGGAGCTTGAGCCACATATTGTGCACCTAGGCACTGGGGTCTAACACTGTAAAGATAAGTCCACTTAACTGATCCAAAAACCAGTGTAATTTACTGGAGGGCTGTAAGAATCTGAGACTGATCCTGAAGAATGTGCACACTATGGGATGCAGTAAAGGCACTTCTAAGAGGAAAGTTAATAACAATACAGGCTTTTCACAAGAGAAAAGAAAAATTTCAAATAACAAACCTAAACTCCCATCTAAAGGACTTAGAAAGAGAAAAATGAATAATATCCAAAACCAGCAGAATATGGAAAATAATATAGATCAGAGTGTAAATAAATAAATAAAATAAAATGAATAAAATAGTAACTAGAAAGTGATAGAAAATATCAGTGAAATAGAGTTGTTTTTTCCAAAAGATGAACAAAATTGTTAAGCCTTTATTTAGACCCAATAAGAAAAAAAGAAAGAGGACTCAAATAAACAAAGTAAGAAATGAAAGGGGAGAAATTACAACTGATTTTACAGAGATTACAATTGATATATGGGAGAAGGCAATGGCAACCCGCTCTTGCCTGGATAATCCCATGGACGGAGGAGCCTGGTAGGCTGCAGTCCATGGGGTCGCTACAAGTCAGACACGACTGAGCGACTTCACTTTCACTTTTCACTTTCATGCATTGGAGAAGGAAATGGCAACCCACTCCAGCGTTCTTGCCTGGAGAATCCCAGGGACGGGGAAGCCTGGTGCATTGCCATCTATGGGATTGCACAGAGTCAGACATCACTGAAGTGACTTAGCAGCAGCAGCGGCAACTGATATATACAGAATTCTGCTGCTTTTATATACTCTCATAATGAGAAAGCCAAAAAAGAAACATTTAAAATTGCACCAAAAAGAATAAAGTACTTAGGAATAAACTTAAAAATGGAATTGAAAAACCTATATTCTGAAACTATAAAAAATGATGAAGGAAATTAAAGATGATATGAAAAATGCAGAAATTAATATTGTTAATGCAGTCATACTATTCTAAGCAATCTACAGATTTAACATAATCTGTATCAAAATACCAGTGACATTTTTCACTGAACTAAAACAAATAATCCTAAAATTTATATGGAACCACAAAAGACCATAATAGCAAAAGTAATCTTAAAAACAACAAAGCTGGAGGTATTACACTCCCTGATTTCAGACTACATTACAGAGCTACAGTTATCAAAATTGAATGGTACTGGCACAGAAACACAGACATAGATTAATGGAGCAGAGTAGGAAGCCCAGAAATAAACTCACACATTCATGGCAAATTAATCTACAACAAAGTAGCTAAGGACATACAATGGAGAAAAGACAAATTCTTCAATAAGTGTTGCTGGAAAAAGTGGACAGCTAGATATAAAACAATGAAAAATGTAAGACTGGAAACCATAAAAGTCCTAGAAGACAACATAGGCAGAACAGTTTTTAACATAAATTGTAGAATGTTTTTTGGTATCTGTCTTCTAAGGCAAAGAGAATCAAAGTAAAAATAACCCATAGGAGCTAATTGATCTTAAAAACTTTTGCACAACAAAGGAAACCATTGACAAAAATATTTAAAATATATAAGCAGCTCATACAATTCAATATCAAACAAACAAACAAACAACCTGGTTAAAAAAATAGGAGAAGATCTGAGTAATCATGTTTCCAAAGAAGATTCACAGGTGGCTAACAGGAATGTGAAAAGGTTCTCAACATCACTACTTGTCACATAAATAAAAATCAAAAACACAAGAGGTGTCAGCTTACATCTCCAACAATGGCTGTAATTTAAAAGTCTACAAATAGGGATTACACTGAATCTGTAGATTGCCTCAGTAATATGGTCATTTAAAAATATTAATTCTTCCAATCAAAGAACACAGTTTATCTTTCCATCTGTTTGTGTTGTCTTCAGTTTCTTTCATCAGCATCATAGTTTTCAGAGTATAAGTCTTTTGCCTCCTTAGGTAGGTTTATTCCTAGGTGTTTTATACTTTTGATGCAATGGTAAATGTATTTGTTTCCTTAATTTCTCTTTCTGATCTTTCATTTTTAGTGTATAGTAATGCAACAGATTTCTGTATATTAACATTGTATCCAGCAAATTCACTGATGAGGTCTAGTAGATTTCTTGTAGTGTCTTTAGGATTTTCTATATAGAGCATCATGTCATTTGCAAAGAGTGACAATTTTACTTCTTTTTTAATTTGGATTCTATTCATTATTATTTTTTTCTTCTCTGATTGCCATGGATAAGACTTCCAAAACTATGTTGAATAAAACTGGTGAGATTGGGCATCTTTGTCTTGTTCCTAAATATAGAGGAAATAATTTCAGCTTTTCACTGTTGAGAATGATATTAGCTGTGAGTTTGTCATGTATGGCCTTTATTATTTTGAGGTAGGTTCCCTCTATGTCAATTTGCTGAAAAGATTTTTATCATAAGTGGATGTTGAATTTTATCAAAAACCTTTTCTGCATCTATTTAACTGACCATGTGGTTTTTATTCTTCAATTTGTTAGTGCGCTGTATCACATTAATTGATTGGTGGATATTGAAAAATTCTTATATCTCTGGGATAAATCTTACTTGATCATGGTTTATGATACTATTAATATATTATTTGAGTTGATTTATTGGTATTTTGTTGAGGATTTTTGCATCTATGTTCACCAGTGATATTGGCCTGTGATTTTCCTTTGTGTGTTGGAACCTTTGTCTGGTTTTGGTATCAGGGTGATTGTGGTCTCATAGAATGAGTTTGGAAGTGTTCCTTCATCTGCTAGTTTTTTGAATCATTTTAGAAGAATAGTATAATCCCTATCAAATTACCAACGGCATTTTCCATAGAAATAGAATATTTTTTAAAATTTGTGTGTAAATACAAAAGACTCTGAATAGCAAAAGCAATCCTGAAAAGGAAGAATACTGCTCGAGGAATGACCCTGCCTGACTTCAAATTACACTAATAAGCTACAGTAATTAAAACAGTATGGCACTGGCAAAAAAAGAGAAATATAGATCAGTGAAACAGGATAGAAAGCACAGAAATAAACTTACATACCTATTGTTAAATTAATCTACAACAAAAGAGTCAAGAATATTCAATAGGAAAAGACTGTCTCTTCAATAAGTGTTGTTGGGAAAACTGAACAGCTACATGTAAAAGATGAAATTAGAACATTCTGTAACACCAATACAAAAATAAACTCAAACTGGATTAAAGACCTAAATGTAAAGCCAGGTACTATAAAATTCCTAGAGGAAAACACAGGCAGAATCCTCTTTGAAATAAATTACAGCAATAACTTTTTTGGATCCATCACCTAGAGTAATGAAAATAAAAACAAAAATAAACAAATGGGACCTAATTAAACATAAATGTTTTGGCATGGCAAAGGAGACCATAAACAAAACATAAAGCAGAGAAAATATTTGCAAATTATGCTACAGACAAGGGATTGATTTCCAAAGTTAATAAACAGCTCACAAAAGTTAATATCAAAAAAAAAAAATGGGCAAATGGCCGAAATAGACATTTCTCCTAAGAAAACATAAAATGGCCAACAGGCATATGAGAAGATGCTCAGCCTCACTAATTATTAGGGAAATGCAAATGAAAACTACAATGGGGTAGCACCATACACTGGTCCAAAATGGCTATCATTAAAATGTCGATAACAATAAATATTGGAGAGAGTGTGGAGAAAAAGAAACCCACTTACACTATTGGTAAGAATGTAAATTGGTTCATACTCTATGGAGCATAGTATGAAGTGAAGCAAAGTGAAGTTGCTCAGTCGTGTCTGACTCTTTGTGACCCCATGGACTGTAGCCTACCAGGTTCCTCAGTCCATGGAATTTTCCAGGCAAGAGTACTGAAGTGGGTTGCCATTTCCTTCTCCAGAGGATCTTCCCAACCCAGGGATCGAACCCGGGTCTCCTGCACTGCAGGCAGATGCTTGGAGCATAGTATGGAAGCTCCTTAAAAATCTAGAAGTAGAATTACCATATGATCCTGTAATCTTATTCCAGAGCATATAGCTGGAGAAAGCTCTAATTCAAAAAGATGCATGCACCCCAGTGTTCAGAGCAGTACTGTTTAAATAGCCAAGCGTGAAAACAGCCTAAATGTCCATCAATAGATGAATGATTAAAGATATATATATGCATACATATATGCGTGTGTGTGTGTGTGTGTGTGTGTGTGTGTGTGTGTGTTTGCTGTGTGCTGTGCTGTTCTTAGTCGCCCAGCCCGGTATAACTCTTTGTGACCCCATGGACTGTAGACCACCAGGCCTTCTCTGTCCAGGGGGCTTTTCCAGGCAAGAACACTGGAATGAGTTGCCATGCCCTCCTCCAGGGGATCTTCCCAACCAAGGGATTAAATCCAGGTCTCCTGCATTGCAGTTGAATTCTTTACCATCTGAGCCACCAGGGAAGCCCATGAATATTGGAGTGGGTAGCCTATCCCTTCTCCAGGGGACCTTTCTAACCCAGGAATTTAACAAGAGTTTCCTGCATTGTAGGCAGATTCTTCAATAGCAGAGCTACCAGGGAAGTCTATATATATAATACAGGGAATTTGACTTTGAACTTCAGTGGGATTTGAATACAGAGCTTCCACAGAACTGAGGAAACAGAGACTCTTGGAGGGCAGAAACAACCTTGTGCACACCAGGACCCAGGAGAAAGGAGTAGTGATCCCACACAAGACTGAGCCAGATTTGCCTGTGAGTGTTCCTGAGTCTCTGGTGGAGGTGTGGGTCAACAGCGGCCTGCTGCAAGGTTAGAGGGACTGACTACAACAGTTCTGGGAGGCAGGGCATGCTGGCATATATCCTTTTGGAGGAGGTCACCATTTCCCCTACCATAGTTTGACCTCAGGACAAATTACAGGGAGGGAACACAGCCCTACCCATCAGCAGAAGATTGAATTAAAGATTTATTGAGAATGGCCTTTCCCACCTGAGTAAGAACCAGTTTTCCCCACATCCAGTCCCTCCCATCAGGAAGCTTGCAAAAGCCTCTTATCCTCATCCATCAAGGGAAGACAGAATGGAAACCACAATCACAGAAAATTAACCAAACAGATCACATAGATAACAGTCTGTCTAACTCAGTGAAACTATGAGAAATCCCGTATAGGGCTACCCAGGAAGGACTGGTCATGGTGGAGAGTTCTGAGAAACGAGGTCCATGGAGAAGGAAATGCAAACCACTTCAGCAATCTTGACTGGAGAACCCCATGAACAGTATGAGAAGGCAAAAAGATATGCCACTGAAAGATGAAATCCTTAGGTCAGTAGGTGCCCAATATGCTACTGGAAGAGTGGAAAAATAGCTCCAGAAGGAAAGAGGAGACTGAACCAAAGCAGAAACAATGCCCAGCTGTGGATGCCTCTCATGGTGAATGTCATGAACCTCCATCCATACTTCTTCAGGTACTTTGTCTATTAGATCTAATCCCTTGAATTTGTTTCTCACTTCCACTGTATAATCATAAGGGATTTTATTTAGGCCAAACCTGAATGGTCTAGTGGTTTTCCCTACTTTCTTCAATTTAAGTCTGAATTTTGCCTTAAAGAGTTCATGATCTGAGCCACAATCAGCTTCCAGTCTTGTTTTTGCTGACTTTATAGAGTTTCTCCAACTTCAGCTGCAAAGAATAGAATCAATCTGATTTCAGTATTGAGCATCTGGTGATGTCCATGTGTAGAGCCATCTCTTGTATTGTTGGAAGAGCATATTTGCTATGTCTAGTTTACCTTGATTCATGGACCCTAAGATTCCAGGTTCCTATGCAATATTGTTCTTTACAGCATTGGAACTTACTTTCACCATGAGAGGCATCCACAGCTGCCTTTTTGCATTTTTTTTTTCTTGGGGATGGTCTTGATCACTGCAAAATGGTTGACTGAGGAGACCTTACAAATAGCTGAGAAAAGAAGAGAGGCTAAAGGCAAAGGAGAAAAGGAAAGATATCTGAATACAGAGTTCCAAAGAATAACAAGGAGAGATAAGAAAGCCTTCCTAAGTGATCAATGCAAATAAATAGAGGAAAACAATAGAATGGGGGAGACTACAGCTCTCTTCAAGAAAATGAGAGATACCAAGGGAACATTTTATGCAAAGATGGGCACAGTAAAGGGCAGAAGAGGTATGGACCTAACGGAAGCCAAAGTTATTAAGAGGTGGCAAGAATATACAGAAGAACTCTTCAGAAAAGATCTTAATGACTCAGATAGCCATGATGTGTGATCACTCATCTAGAGCAAGATATTCTGGAGTGCAGTCAAGTGGGCCTTAGGAAGCATTACTACAAAAAAGCTAGTGGAGGTGATGGCATTTCAATTGAGCTATTTCAAATCTTAAAAGATGATGCTGTGAAAGTGCTGCACTCAATATACCAGCAAATTTGGAAAACTCAGCAGTGGCCACAGGACTGGAAAAGGTGTTTTCATTCCAATCCAAAGAAAGGCAATGCCAAAAAATGTTCAAACTGCTGCACAATTGCACTCAATCACATGCTAGCAAAGTAATGCTCAAAATTCTCCAAGCTAGGCTTCAACAGTAAATAAACTGAGAACTTACTGATGTTCAAGCTGGATTAGAAGAGGCAGAGGAATCAGAGATCAAATCACCAACATCTGTTTAAGCAAGAGAGTTCCAGAAAAACATCTATTTCTGCTTCATTGACTATGCCAAAGACTTTGACTGTGTGGATCACAATGAACAGTGGAAAATTCTTAAAGGCATGGGAATACCAGACGACCTTAGCTGCCTCCTGAGAAATCTGCATGTAGGTTAGGAAGCAACAGTTAAAACTGGACATGGAAAAACAGACTGGTTCCAAATAGGAAAAGGAGTACGTCAAGGCTGTATCTTTTCACCTTGCTTATTTAACTTATATGCAGAGTATGTCATGTGAAATGCTGGGCTGGATGAAGCACAAGCTGGAATCAAGATTGCCAGGAGAAATATCAATAACTTCAGATATGCAGATGGCACCACTCATGGCAGAAAGTGAAGAGGAACTGAAGAGCCTCTTGATGAAAGTAAAAGAGGTGTGACAAAGCTGGCTTAAAACTCAACATTCAAAAACCTAAGATCATGGCATGCAGTCCCATCATTTCATGACAAATAGTTGGGGAAACAATGGAAACAGTGACAGACTTTATTTTCTTGGATTTCAAAATCGCTGCAGATTGTGATTGTAGCCATGGAATTAAAAGACACTTGCTCCTTGGAAGAAAAGCTATGACCAATCTAGACAGCATACTAAAAAGCAGAGAGATATTACTTTGCCACCAAAGGTCCAGATAGTCAAAGCTATGGATTTTCCAGTAGTCATGTATGGATGTGAGAGTTGGACCATAAAGAAAGCTGAGCACTTAAAAATTGATGCTTTTGAACTGTGGTGTTGGAGAAGACCCCTGAGAGTCCCTTGAATTGCCAAAAGATCCAATCAGTCACTCCAAAAGGAAACCAGTCTTGAATATTCATTGGAAGGACTTATGCTGAAGCCAAAGCTCCAATACTTTGCCCATCTAATGGGAAGAACTGACTCACTGGAAAAGACACTGATGTTGGGAAAGATTGAAGGCAGGAGAAGGGGACAACAGAGGATGAGATGGTTGTATGACATCACTGACTTGATAGACCTGAGTTTGAGCAAACTCTGGGTGTTGGTGATGGACAGGGAAGCCTGGCATGCTTCAGTCCATGGGGTTGCAAAAATTTGGACAAGACTGAGTGACTGAACTGAATGAACTGAATTGATAAGGAAAGATATGCATAGAATTTTATCCCTTAAGTAACTAATAAGTTACTCATTTCCCAATTGTCAATTACATAGTGGTCACGTATGGATGTGAGAGTTGGACTATAAAGAAAGTTGAGCGCCGAAGAATTGATGTTTTTGAACTGTGGTGTTGGAGAAGACTCTTGAGAGTCCCTCAGACTGCAAGGAGATCCATGCAGTCAATCCTAAAAGATATCAATCCTGGGTATTCATTGGAAGGACTGATGTTGAAGCTGAAACTCGAATACTTTGGCCACATCATGCGAAGAGCTGACTCATTTGAAAAGACCCTGATGTTGGGAAAGATTAAGGGCAGGAGAAGAAGTGGATGACAGAGAATGAGATGGTTGAATGGCATCACTGACTCAACGGACATGGGTTTGGGTGGACTCCGGGAATTGGTGATAGACAGGGAGGCCTGGCATGCTGCGGTTCATGGGGTCACAAAGATTCGGACATGACTGAGTGACTGAACTGACTGAGTTACATCGTCTTCTCAGGCCTAAGGTGATTGCAATTTCTCCTTGAATTGTTCTATTATCAAAGCATTTGATGGGTATTTCTATTTGGTTGGTACATTTGGCTGAGGTATTGGGCCCATCCCAAAGTACTGTAAATACCATGGCTTCCCTTCCACCAGTAAAGAGATGTATGGCATATATACTCTCTCCTTTGCTTCCTCTCTCCCTCCTTCTCAGCCTAGTGGTCCCAAACTGACAAGGATTTCTCTCTACTTCTCCTGTGGAGCTCTCTCTCTAGTTGGTCCTTTATCCCCAACCCCCTCCTCCAGATAAAGTACAGTAAAGTCCTTCTCTGCATTGTGTTGGCAGGGAGCAGCATGTCTTTCAGGCAAGGACTTCCTTGCAAGTAAGTAATGGACGCATGAAGAGAAACATCTTGGGCCTCTGCCAGGCAGAGCAGACAGTTGTTTGGAGTAACCCACAGGTTACTGGATAAAAGTCTAGCTATTTACTAGGACCATCTAGAATAGGCCTGAGTCATAGGCCTACTGTCCTTTTGGAGAGGGAAAGTTAGGAAAAGCCCTGTATTCGTTTTATACAATTAACACCCTGCAGTCTGCTTCCAAGGAAACTGGTAGTTAAAAGCTTGTGGAAAAACATTTGACTGACTTACAAACATTCTGCCATACAGGTGGTCAGAAGCAGTT
This sequence comes from Capra hircus, assembly GCF_001704415.2. Taxonomy (NCBI): domain Eukaryota; kingdom Metazoa; phylum Chordata; class Mammalia; order Artiodactyla; family Bovidae; genus Capra; species Capra hircus. The sequence goes on from NW_017189516.1 coordinate 22,394,744, forward strand.
TAAGCCGAGGTCAGGAAGAAATTAGGTGAGGCTAAACATAAATCAGACTATAAGGAGGAATTATTAGTAAAATGCAAACCCATACTGGAATTTTGGTCTTTTCCTGTGTTTTTGTTTACATGGGATATTGCATGTGTTTTTTTTAAAAAAAAAATTCTTGAGTATAATTTGCATACTGTAAAAATCCACTCTTTTAAAGTATACCACTCAGTGAAATTAAATATATTCAGAATTCAGCAACCATTACTGTTATCTTTTTAGCACCTCAAAAGGAAACTCCATACCCATTTCCAGTTGTCTCCCATTTCCTTCTTTCCCCCAGTCCCTGGCAACCATTAACCAAATTTCTATCCTTATGAATTTGCTCTTTCTGGATATTTTATATAATCATAATATATGGCCTTTTGTGTCTGGCTTCCATCACTTAGCATAATAAATTTCATTCACATTTTAGTTCATCCTTTCTAAAAGTTGAGTAATATATAGTACACAACTGTATGGATAGACCACATCTTGTTTGTCTGTTCATCAGTTGATAACATTTGGTTTGTTTTAGCTATAATAAATGATGCTCCTATGAACCTAGGAGAGGAATTGTAGGTCATATGGTGACTCTATAATTTGCATTGTGAGGAGCTACCTCACAATGTATGAGGGGCATTTTTAAGTATGGGGCATTTTAGGTTTATTTTGTGGACTGATTTGGTGAGTATCTACCAGGACTCTACTCTGTGTGTAAGAAGATGAAAATATTAGGTTGGCCAAAAAGTTTATTCAGGTTTCCATCATACCATTGTATGGAAAAACCTGAATGAACTTTTTGGCCAGCCCAATATATCAAATAAATAGGGTTCAAGTAAGGGAAGGGAAGAGGTGCTTCATTTTTGCTGGATCAGGGAGGGCTTCATGGAGAAAGTGTCATTTGGTTAAGCTTTGAAAGATGAATAAGATTTCCTTAGGCAGGTGAAAGGAGTGGAATAGAGAGGACAGGGTTTTCCAAATAGCGGGAGCAGCATAGCAAAACAGTAGTTTTGGAAAGGATGTGACAATGTCAGCTGAAACACAGACTTCAGATAACGATGAATTGATTAGTAAAGGAAGGCAGGGCTAGATTGTAGAAAGCTTCCAAATGTCATGCAAAGGATTTGAGACTATATTTCTAAATCAATGAAAAGCCACTGTATATTTTTGCTGATACAAGTGACATTTTGGGGTGGGTGTTTGAGGAAATCCAGTACTGGTGCACTGTTTTTCTTTTCTTAGGATTACTGTGACATTGACTAGAAAATGAAACCAGAGAATGTTAGTGTTATGAGAATATATACTGTGAGGTACTCTGAGTAAAGTGACTGTAAAAGGCCAAAGAGGAGGTACAGAAATACATTATGTCTGCAAGTGCATGGGAATATGTCATCTCCTTTCAAGAAGATTAAAAAACTTTGGTGCTTTCCTTCCAGTACCATCATTTCTTGATTTTTCTTTCTTTTCTTACTGCTTACAACCTCACCATCACTGATTTAGTGCCCCACCCCCCACCAAAGTGTAAAAATAAAGGGGATGCAGACAGTCACAGAACATTGGTGTAATTCTAAGAACTATTGAACAATGTTGGAAGGGATCTTCCAGATAGTCTAGAAACTTCCTTATGTTACAGATGGGGAAACAGAGGCTCTGAGTTGGAGTATTACCTACGCAAGGTCACAAGTGAACTGATAGCAGAGCTGGGATTTAAAACTCAAGCCCTTATGTAACTGCTTCAGCATACCATACTGCCTAATTAACATCCTGTAGGATATTTAGAAATTACACAATGTATTGTTCTTTGTTTAAAAAGAAATATACCAACTGAACCCAGCACACCATTAAGATATAGAAGCAATAGATACGGGTTACAATGAGCTAGGCACTTTTTCCCTGCTCTGACTACTTTGCTGATGAGTGACATCAATTCATTCATTCATTAGGTTAGTTACTTGTCCAGTAAGTAGAAATTTGTTGAATGCCCTTTGCTGTGCATTGTAGCTTAAAATCTGGTAGGGAGTTGTAGCAAGGACACAGACAACAAACTAGATGAGATAGAATTAAATATGATTATAAAAATGTATTTATTTTCTTTGGCTACTGCAACAAATTACCACAAAGTTAGTGACTTAAATTTATTCTCTTACTGTCGTGGAGATCAAAAGCCTAAAATTAGTTTTATGGGGCAAAAATCAAGGTGTTGACAGGGCTGTTTCTTCTAAAGGCTCTAGAGGAAAATAATTTCCTTGTTTCTTCCAGTTTCTAGCAGCAGTTGGGATTTCTTTGCTTTTGGCTTCATCAGTACAATCCTCAAGGTCAGCAGCTTTAGAAAGATGGCAATGACGACCCTGTATGCAAGACAGCAAAAAAGACACAGATGTGTATAACGGACTTTTGGACTCGGAGAGGGAGAGGGTGGGATGATTTGGGAGAATGGCATTCTAACATGTATACTATCATGTAAGAATTGAATCGCCAGTCTATGTCTGACGCAGGATACAGCATGCTTGGGGCTGGTGCATGGGGATGACCCACAGAGATGTTATGGGGAGGGAGGTGGGAAGGGGGTTCATGTTTGGGAACGCATGTAAGAATTAAAGATTTTAAAATTAAAAAAAAAAACTCACTCTGCTCCATCTTCACATCCCTTTATTCTCTGTGTGTATAAATCTCCCTCTGTCTCCTTCTTATAAGGATACAGGCGTTTGCACTTAGGGCCCAGCTGGATAATCCAGGATAGTCTCCCCATCTCAAGAGCTTTAATTACAACTGCAAAGTCCCTTTTGTTATGTAAGGTAACATTTTACAAGTCTCAGGGATTAAGATATAGATATTTGTGTGAAGTAATTATTCAGTCTAACACAAAAGGTATACATTTTAAAGTTGATAGAAAGTAAGTAAGTATGTAAAGTTGCTCAGTCCGACTCTTTGCGACCCCATGGCCTGTAGCCTACCAGGCTCCTCTGTCCATGGGATTTTCCAAGCAATAGTCCTGGAGTGGATTGCCATTCCCTCTCCAGGGGTTTAAAGTTGATGGAAGGCATAAAACACAAGTATGGATCTAAGAGGAAGATGGCAGGATGAAATATAAGGGCTGAGGAGAGGGTTTTTCTCTTGTTATCACCAATTGCAGAGGCTGTTACCCAGCACAGACATTATTGTTGTTATAATCAGAGTAAGTATGATGAAGAAGAATTATGGCAATCAAAATATGCATTCTTACCTATTTTTAAAAGTGTGCCTGCAACTTGTGTTGCTCAGTTGTGTCTGACTCTTTGTGACCCCATGGACTAGGGCCCCCAGGCTCCTCTGTCCATGGAATTTTCCAGGCAAGAATACTGAAGTGGGTTGCCATTTCCTTCTCCAGGGGATATTCTCAGGGATCTACATATAGTATGTAGAAAGAGGTGGCCTTTGTTTTGAAGTCTCTGATCTGAGCTCATTAAGATAGGCCTGTAGGGACTCTTCTGTTGGTCCAGTGTTTAAGACTCCATGCTTCCACTGTAAGGGGCATAAGTTCAATCCCTGGTCAAGAAACTAAGATCCTACAAGGCACAGGGAAAACTAAAAAGGAAAAAAACAAGCCAGGCCCTGTGGAAAGCATGAAGGGGCTTGTTTTTAAAGCAGGAAGCTAGGCCCTTTCCCTCAGAGTATGGTCATCCATTGGTGATCTGGTTCTGCCTTCATCAAGGGCAATGGGCCATGTACAACAATGAGAATAAAAGGCAGCCTTGGAATCACTATCTTTCTTTCATCTTGGAAGAGGAAGAGAAACACAGAGCTCTGATTACTGGCTAGGCATAGACCAACCCACTGAATCCTTTCTGAAATACTGGGAAGAAGGTCCTTTTATTATGGTCATTTAATAGATGAAGAATATTGAAGGTCTAAGGGCTTCACTCATAGCTCAGTCGGTAAAGAATCTGCCTGCAGTGCAGGAGACCCAGGTTTGATTCCTGGGTTGGGAAGATCCCCTGGAGAAGGAAATGGCAATCCACTCCAGTATTCTTGCCTGGAGAATCCCCATGGACTCCTCTGAGCCTGGCAGGCTACAGTCCATGGGGTCGCAAGAGTCAGACATGACTTAGCAACTAAACCACCACCATTAAAGGCCTAAAGACGTGCATGCTTAGCTCATGGGTTTCCTCTCAGTTTGGAGGTGGTGAAGTCTTCTCAGACTCCTATCAGATACTACACACCCTGGAAGGAAGACTAGAAGCAAAAGGAGAAAGTGAGAGGTAGGAAAGGCCTGGCAAATCCCATGGATGGAGGAGCCTGGTAGGCTGCAGTCCATGGGATCGCTAAGAGTTGGACACGACTGAGTGGCTTCACTTTCACTTTTCACTTTCATGCATTGGAGAAGGAAATGGCAACCCACTCCAATGTTCTTGCCTGGAGGATCCTAGGGTCAGCGGAGCCTGGTGGGCTGCGGTCTATGGGGTCGCACAGAGTCGGACACGACTGAAGCGACTTAGCAGCAGCAGCAGCAATGTAAGAGAAGCCCCAGATCTGGCTTTTGTATGGAGTTGACCATCTATCCTGAAAGTCATGTCCCGTTTCACATCTCCGTGGCAATGTTACAGGATAAACTTGTTCGCTACATGCATTTGTCAAGGATGGTTGCTTTTCAACCTACTGGTAGAATTTCAAGAAAATCTTTTCCAGAGGAGTGCTGCCTCACACAATTCCCTCCATTGAACACTGATGTTTTTAGAGTGCTGAAGTCATTCATGTGAGTCCACCCCGCCCCTCCCCCACCCCGCCTGCAGCGATTCATTAGTATAATTTCTAGGTTGATTAGCTTAACTTCTTTATTTAAAAACAGAGGTGTGTTCACTAAGCCCTCCGGAAAAATTCTGAAGTCAGTTCCTTCCACCTAGCAAGCAAGGGCTCAAATGTAGGTTTCCTCAGCCAGGAGGTGGGATATCTAAGAGGCAATGTTCCTTCGTGTTCTAGTACACATCTGGTGAGAGCTGAAGGAAAGCAACATTCAAATCCTCCTGCCCACCACACTTGAACTGTGGAGCTGTGTCTTTTCCCAACCATCCCAAGCTTGTAGGCTGGAAGCACGCCAGCTAAATTTTCAAAAAAGATGGGGGGTGGGGGTGGTTTAAAAATGCACACCGTGATTAACAGCCGGGGAATCTGCCCTCCTGGGGATGTTGTAATTGCCAGGAAACTTAAGTAGCGGATTGAATGGATCCAGGAAAAGGTTGTCGACAGCCCGTCGCGCCATCCCACCCCACCCTCCCCTTCCCTCACAAATCGCCGGGCCTCCTGGAGGCGTGAGATGGGGACTCCAGGCCAGGGTGTGGTGCTCCGTAGGGCTCTCCAGCGGCCTCTCAGAGGGGCCTGGAAAGGGAAGGATCCCTCCTTACTCTGCCCTCCCAGCCTTTGGCTCTAGAGAGGTCAGTCATTTGGCTAATGAAATGTTTGTGTTACGTCAGGTATTGGTGGACCAAGTCAGTCTTCGCGACCCAAGCACACGGTAAGGCGGGGAGGTGGGTGGCATTAGAGAGCAGCGAGTTTGACGCTCTGCCTCTCACCCTAGCTCGGGTACCTCCGCCTCCACCCCCTGGAGAATCTAGGCCACCCAAGTCCGCCCCTGGGAGGGAGTGTGCATTGGCCTTCAGCCAGCCTTCTCAGTGCGGGCAGCAGAGTTCCGATCTGAACTTCAGGGTTGGGGCCCCTCCCTACCACTCCCACTCACTTTGCTCGCGTCTAAGGCTCCATCTTCCGCCAATTGTGACCCGAGGAACCCGCCGCCCTGACGCCCAGTAGCTGGCGAGCAGCAGCGCCAGGAGAGGCTCAGTTGAATTCAAACCTCCTTGACCCCTAGCTGACGCCGCAGGCACCTCCGCCAGAGCCCTCGGAAGTGCCGGTAACCTGCTGAGAGTGACTGCGGCCTACAAGCAAGGCGCAGCTGGGGGCCAGGGGCTGTCACAGCAACCGGTGGCTGATTCTCTCTTTTGGGCTGCCTAGGCGGCGACCAGCAGCGCTCCCTCCGCAGCGGCGCCCCTTCCGAAGCTGCCTCTGTGGTATTCTCCGCCGGCACCCTAGCCCTGCCGGTCATCAGTGGGTCAGTCCAACTCCTGGCTACGAGGGACGGGGACCCTCCATCCAGCCTGCCACTCTACTCCAGGCCTGACCGTGGCGAAAGGAGCGCAACCTAGGTGAGGACCCACCCACCCCTACGTCCAGTCGTCCAGCGGAGTGCTTCTACTGCTCAATGCTTGCAAGGTAACTCCCAATGTAGGCTCACTGCGGAGCTAGTGCCTTGTGCCGGCCAGGGCAAAGGCTCACTTTGCCACCAGCTTGGGGAAAATGCTCGAGACAAGGGCTACCTGGGGAGCCTGCAGGGACCACTGGGGCATACCAGGATAGGTAGTTGAGCAGGAGCACCTGCCTGGCGCGACTCAAGGCTTAACAGTTTGCATGGTTCAACAATTGAGCCTACAGATTTAGGGATGTAGGGTAGCTGAGTTCTACCTTGGGAATGGGATGGGGAAATGAGGAAGAGAGATGGGGGATGTAAGGAGCCAAGGACAGTGTTGGGGAAGCTACCAGTGGCAGTATGAAGCTACTGGCTCACCTGAGGACCGAACACTTCAACACTTGGCCACTTTGGGTGTTGTACTCAGTTCAGCCTTTGCTTGTGTTGTAAGGGGCTTGAGGCCACAAGGTAAGTGTACTTCTGTTAGCCCAATTCTCCAGGCAGAGACCGAATGACAACCTCTCATTATAAATGTAATGATTTTGTGGAAAATGAGGCCAAGCTTAGTCCCCCTATTTACAGGAAGATGAAGTCTGAGTGGGTGAAGGATAGTCTTGCAGTGAACCATTTTGAAGGAAGGGAAGTAGAGCAGGGGTGCTGTCTTCAAATGCCTTCAAAGCTGTCATGTGGAAAAGGATTATTTGTCTTAAGTGTCTCTAGAAAGGAGAACCTAGGATGGGTCAGATTTCAACGGAGTGGAAACCACCAGGAGGCAGAATTAAGCTTACTATAAAGGAACCTCAACCTAACAGGGAGGGAGGAGTATTTTTATTGTGTATCAGGCAATTTGCCGGCTCAGAGGTCTGCCTGCTACCGGCTCATAATCAACAGAGTCCAAAATGCAGTACTTGGGTGCAACCTCAAAAGAAAAAGAATGATCTCTGTTCATTTCCAAGGCAAACATTCAGCACCACAGTAATCTAAGTCTATGCCCCAACCATGCCAAAGAAGCTGACGATGACCAATTCTATGAAGACTACAATGCCTTCTAGAACTATCTCCAAAAAAAGGTGTCTTTTCATCATAGTGATCGAAACACAAAGTAGGAAGTCAAGAGATATCCAGAATAACAGGCAAATTTGGACCTAGAGTATAAAATGAACTAAAAATCTAAAAATAGAACCACCATGGATCCATATGAGCCAATAATTTT